>NC_143557.1:42044875-42195750 GCF_054136105.1 Typopeltis vanoorti
ACGAAATTGCCAAACCAGCCAACTGAAAGCACGCGCAATTAATAGATGGAAAACATTGATCTTAATTAAGTCTTGTTTACGATTCAAATGCATTATTCTTCTTTCTCTTCTCTGTCTGTCTGTCTTTTCTTCGCCACGCATTTTCCTCTCTCTCTCTCCTGTTTTTTGTTTCATTTTTCTTTCTTTTACGCATTTTAAAATTTTAAACCTTCTTGTTTTCATTCTTGTCTCGTATTTCTTTTTATCCCCTTCATTTTCGTTTTTTTTCTTCTTTATTTCTTTCTATTCCCTCTTTTGTGATCTCCTCTTTCTTTCTTCTTTTTGAAATAAAATATTTTCAGAGACATAGAACAGTTTAACTCAAGGCAGGTAAAATGCGCAAATCTGTAGGTTCCTGTTGTCAATGCAGGAGCGTTTCTCTACAAGGGAAAAATTGATAAAATTATATTTTTCTAACAACCACTTAGAAAATTCTGATTCGCTTGATAGAACGTTTTCAATTTGATGAAAGCTTAGAGTAAATAGTGGATGAAATGCAATTCTAGCATTACGGACCATTTTCTTGTCGACGACACGGTGAATCTCATTCCATTTCTTTCATTGCGTGATTCTTGTTGTATTGATGAGGAAATATGCGGAAGAAAACAGTCTTTATCTACAGATGTGGCGATGCTTCTAGTTGCTATAAAACGAGGTCACAAAAGGCTACGTGAAATAGCAAACAGAAAAATAAAATAAATAAATGCCGTAGAATAACTGAACTCATCGGCTACAAGAAAGAACAGAGTTTAAAAATGAAATGATTGAAGAAAATTGACAACTTTTTTGTCATAAATTAAACTGTAAAGTTGAGGAAATAAAGAACAAATTGCATTTACTCGATCCATATCTTTGTGATATTTATAGATTGGAGAATAATCTAACAAAAGAAAGAAGGAAGGGGAGAGTTATGCAGTTTCTGATATTTGTGTGCAGGTCGGTCTGCATCCTCTATCCCAAATACGTCAAACTGCAACATGCCCGAGAAAAAAATTAGTAACTCATAATGTGTTCCGCCATCGCATTCATAAGGCTGCAATTCATAGTAAAAAAATAAAAAAGAATTCGTTGTGTACCTCATTACAGTTCATTAATCGCTGAGGTGAAGGACCTCCTGCGAATGGTGAATTAGCAGGAGGTATTTCGTGAGGGGAAAATTATTTAACGTTAGTTCAGTTAATGGGCAAAGATAGAAACTTCCTTTCATCAAAGGTGTCTTTACCTCTACTAAATTAGTTTTCCAAAATAAATCAGCGTATAATGAAAACAATAATAAAATATTTGTTTGTTTGTTTTTAAAAAAATGGACTTTATACGAAGTCTAGCAGAAACTTAATGAGACAAAATTCGTATTAAATTTTGAATTGAATTAATCGTCTGATTCATCGGGTCACCTTCAAAGTAATCTCCCCCACACCAGACGTATTGGTTCCAACATTCCTTCCATTCCGTATAACAGGATTGGAAGTCATCTTCTTTTAGCTCGTTTATGGCCCTTTACGACTCTTTCTGTTTTCTACAGTCTCAAAATGGGTTTCTTTCATCTTCTTCTTGAGCTCGAGGAAAAGATAAAAGTCACACGGAGACAAGTACGATGGCTGTTCTAACATTGGAATGAATTGACTAAATACTCGGGAAATGACTGTGCAGAATGAGAAGATACATTGACGTGATGCAGGATCTAATCATTTGCAATCTCTGGAAGCACCCATAAGACGTTTTTTTCAACCTTTCAATGATTTCTTTGTAGTAACTTTACTTAGCAGTCACCCCCAGTAGAAACAAATGGTTATCGAAAAATATGACAATGATGGTTTTCGTTTTGGCCTTGCTCACGCGCGCCTACTTCGGTCTTGGAGAATTTTTCGGGTGTCACTCCGAACTTGGGAGTTTTGTTTCGTGATCGTACTCAAGAAACCAGCTAAGCATAACCACTTAAATACAAAATTTAATCACACATCCTTTTTCAACATTCCGCTTCTCCATTTTCGTGACGAACTCACGAGACATACTTTTACTAAAAATACAATAACTCGACAGATGTTCATCCTACTAACGAGAAACTAGTACTGACACAAAGAGAGGGAATTACTCTAACATAGTACGACATCGTTGGTTCTAAAGTGCTGCAACTGTCACGGCATTAATCAGCGACTTTCAAGGGTCTGTCTGTTCCCATGAACTCTGAATGCGCTAGTCTTAGAAAGACTAACGAGGAAGTTATTATTATTATTATTATTAAGAGAGATCTCCAGGGAGGCCACATACTACACACATCAGCTATCATTCTTATTCTTGAATTCATTCACACTGCTTGCACTCACAACATCCAATGGCAATCCATTCCAATCACGCACCGCCCTCTGAGAGAAAAATATATTCCTCACCCCCTTCTTAGTAGCATTCATTCTTAGCTTCCAAGGAAGCCCTCTCGTCCTTTCCCTACCCTCCATAGATTGAAAAATTCCATCAATTGAAATCCTGTATGATCCTTTTAGAAGTTTGTAAATCTCAATCATATCACTCCTCTTTCTCCTGTTTGCTAGTGTCTGCAGTCTACAAATTCTCAATCTGTCTTCATAATCAGTGTTTCACAATCCTGATATCATTTTTAACACTCTCTCTAGTATATCAGAATCATAACGGAAGCCAGGAGACCAGACCTGCGCACAGTAGTCCAAGTAAGGTCTTATCAAGGCCTTGTCAAGAGGCAAAATGGCATCCTTATCTTTACATGTGAATGTTCGTTTCAGCATTGTAATTATCTTTTGAGTTTATTTGCAATCTTTGCTACATGACCCCTGAACTTCAACTTCCTATCTACTAACACTCCAAGATCCCTAGCCTCATCAGTTTCTTCTAGCCTAATCACGCCAATATAATACTGCATTAGATATCTAATCGATATCCAATGCAGTGAATGACTTGACCCATTTACTCATGCCCACAGTTCCAACCTATTCAAATCATTCTGCAAGTACTGCATATCAGCAGCATTCCTGATTACCTACCTATCTTTGCATCATCAGCAAATAGCTTATCAAATTTTTCCCAAATATCATTAATATATAGATTGAATAACAGTGGACCAAGCACTGATCCTTGTGGTACACCACTTGTTACCTTAAACCTTGCAGACTAACATCACCTGTATACCACTTTTTGATATGTCAGCCATCCTGTTATCCATGCTAATGTTTTAGCATATAATACCCCAAACCCATTTTCTTCAATTTTTGCAACAGTCTACCATGCTGTATTCTGTCAAAAGCCTTAGCAAAACCCAAAAGTATTCCCCCTGTTTAGTTCAATGGTAGCATTGTTATAGAATGTGAACAAGTTGCTAAAAAATGGCCTTCCCTTAGTAAACCCATGTTGTTCATTGCAAAGTAGAGATTCTCTGTCAACCCATTTCTGAATGCGAGCCCTAACCAATTTTTCCAAAATCTTCAGCACCACTCCTGAGATACTAATTGGCTGATAGCTGGATACATCGATCTTTGCACCACCCTAGTGCAATGGAATTACCATACATTCTTTGGATTCCTGCGGAATCTTTTCTGTTCTGAGATTCATATTAAAAAGCCTGGTCAAAGGAATGGCCAGTTCAGCTGGACACTCTTTTAGCTGATATCTCATCAGTTCCTATTGCTGAATTCTTATTCAGATTGTGCAACAGCTCTAATACTTCGTCCTCATACACCTGAGTTTCTCCATCCAGTGAAGAGGTAGTAGTGAGCTCAATGTCGTCTGTACCAGGTTGATAGCTTTTAACAAAATCGGCACATAAAACTGCCTTATACACGTAGGCTTCTTTGCAGCATACAATTCTTGTGGGTAGTTTTTAGTACGCAGAGCCAGTTTCTTGGCATATTCAGACTTTGCTTTCAGTACAACAGTTGTGACTATTCTTGCCTGCTGCTTATAACTTTCATAACAGACATCATCCTTATGCACACGGTATTCCTTCCACATCATCCTTTTTTAATGAATCTATTGCTTAATAAGATTACACATCCATTTGACTCGTACCGTATTTATTCTTTCTGATATCGCATTATTCAAGTGTTATTTAAATGCTCCCCATGCCCTCTCGATATTCTTCCCATCCAGCAACCGACCCCATTCCACTGAACTCAGTATACTCCTCAGTTCGTCATAATTTCCTGCTTTGTAGTTCAACATGTAACCTTTTCTGAATGGAACATTCATAAACTTAGTCACTTCCCAAGTGAGTACCGCATGATCACTTTCACCCACCGGATGCAGAATAGTTACGTCTTTAACTGAAACTCCCTCTGACACTATAATCAAATATAACACTCTTTGCCTTTGAGTTCCTTCTGTCACATGCTGCTTGAGGAAGTTGTCCTTCAACAGCTCAATGAAGGCATTTTCATTCTTCTCATGAGATTCTACTGCTACCCAATCAATATTTGGGTAAAGCCTCCCATTATGATTACTCTTTTCGCGCTCACCTTTTCTATTTGGTGATTCATTTCTTCATCACCAGGTCTGTAACAACACCCCACTATGTAATTTGTCTTGTTAGATTCCACCTCACCCCAGATGGCTTCAAACTCACTGCCACATGAAATACTGTCAGTAGAAGTACTACAATCTTAGGCCTCAACTCTAACTGGATTCAAGTCATCCGATATCATTAGCAGCACGCCCCTCTCTTCTCCTGCCCTGAGTATCCTTCCTAGAAATTGTGTACCCGTTACACTCGATACCAGTTAGAACGTCTGATTCTGATAGCCAGGTCTCACTAATGCCGACAATCTGAGGTCCCAACATATTGACTGAGGCAACAAACTCTACTCCTTTGTTTCTGACACTCCTAGCATTCGTGTACAGACATAATAATCTACCTGCATGTTCTTTTATATGCTCTTGTTTGCAGTCTACATGACACAGTTTGACAACTTACAATCTCTATTCTTCTCTAGTGCCTTATACACGTAGGCTTCTTTGCACACGTTTGCTGGGTCCGAAACGGACGAACAAAGACGAAATCATTCTCTTCTTGTCAACATTTCCATGATAAAGCCCATTCCCGTCATTAATACAGTTATATAATATTGCCGAGCTTACACTTACATTCTCACCATTCCCCCCTTTATAATTTAGTTTCTCTAATTCTCTGTGTTAGGTATCATACCAGTTATTAGTTTTTCCAGACTCCTGATACCAAACGCATTCAGGTGTAGGCCATCCCTCTTATACAAATCCAATCTTCCCTCAAACTCACTCCACACATCCGAAAACTCCTCACATCCATTCCTTCTACATAGCCTATGCATCGAATCGTTTGCCATCATAGCCCTTCTTTTTAATTAATTTTTATCATAGCTAGGTAAAATACTGACGATTTTCACTTTCTCACTCTTCACTCTCGCCTCTTCCAACAACCCTTTCATGTCCTCTCTCATACTGAACTTATCGCTAGTTACGTCGTTATTACCCATTACAATCGTTTACTTTTCTTTTTTTTTAATTAAGGGGGTATTAAATCCCACATTGTTTTAAAACCGAATAAGAAACTCAAAGATCGGAATCAAAGAGTTTCATGCCGAATATAGTAGCTATAAAAGTATCGGCGACTACTAGCGTAAGCTAAAGCACGTAGTTCAAGTACGTAGTATAAACTACGGCAACTCGTCGCAAAGGTGGAGAAAGTTCTGATCGCTATTCTTAGTATTTTCCATAATGTAAAACTCATCTCCCAGGAGATGTATGATGTTATACATTAAGTTGGGAGGTCACCACCCAGACCGGTTTCGATCTTTGAATAAGTGAAACGGGCTCTAAAAATAAGACGATTCCAAAAGATCGCCCAACTCCGCGTTGTTTCACTCAATGACAGACTCACCCCGCCACCGAGAACTTCTCAGCATTGTCTCTACCCGGTGGCAGGCTCACCCCACCACCAAGCAGAGCCATAATCTCAGCGGTGGCCCCACTCAGAGACCGGCAAAAACCTATCCCCCAGCAGAGCCTCTCTGAGCCCCCCACCGGTTTCAGCCTTTAAAGCCGTCTCTAAAAATTCGGACGATCCTAGGCCACTCAGTTGTGGGCGAAAGACCGTCCATCTCAGGTTTGGCTCCACTCAGTGATGGCCTACCACCCACCACTACCAAGCAGAACCGCTCATATTCCGAAGAAAAGCATTCACCGACAAAGCCCCTAACCGGGCCGGGCCGGAAAATACTATCCCCGCTCTCTTAAGGCAAAAACCTTAACAGAGCGAATACATAATAGCCCCCAATGATTTCAGCCTTATGAATAAGTAAAGCCGTCTCTAAAAATTCGGACGATCCCTAGGCCACTCAATCGTGGGCGAAAGACCGTCCATCTCAGCGTTGGCTCCACTCAGCGATGGCCTTCCACCCACACGCCACCACCGAGCAGAACCGCTCAAATTCCGAAGAAAAGCATTCACCGACAAAGCCCCTCAGCGGGCCGTGCCGGAGAACACTTACACCGGAGACTCAAATTGTTCCCTTAAGGCAAAAACCTTAAGAGAGCGAACTCATAATAGCCCCCACCGGTTTCAGCCTTTTTTGAGGCTTCATCAGTGAGTAGCTAGACCAAATTAATACCAAAGGGTATAGCGAAAAGAACTTATATACTCTGCTATACGAGTTGTCAAAAAGGTGCACCCATAAACTATTTAAAATAAGAGCCAATAGGCTTCATTTCGGCGATGTAAACAGTATTTAAATTAAGGGGATATTAAATCCTACATTGTTTTAAAACCGAAAACATCATACATCTCCTAGGAGATGGGTTTTACATTATGGAAAATACTAAGAATAGCGATCAAAACTTTCACCACCTTTGCTACGAGTTGCCCTAGTTTGTACTACGTACTACGTGCTTTAGCTTACGCTGGTAGTCGCCGATACTTTTATAGTTTACTATATTCGGCATGAAACTCTTTGATTCCGATCTTTGAATTTCTTATTCGGTTTTAAAACAATGTGGGATTTAATATCCCCTTAATTTAAATAATGTTTACATCGCCGAAATGAAGCCTATTGGCTCTTTATTTTAAATAGTTTACCTTTCTTTTCTGTTTTAAAATTTCTTCCTTTATATTCTTAATTTTTGCTCCAGGAAAACTGGAAGTTATAACTCTCTCATCAATACCATGTTTTATTATAGAGTCACCCTACCAAATAACTTTCTTTTTACCAACAACGTCACTTACCTAATTTCCTGACTTACCTGCTTTGTTGTTTCTTATTTTCCTGCATAACTTTCTTTTTCTCTCTATATTCATTTAAACGCCTCTCGACTTTTTTGCAATTCCCACGTCGTCACTCTGATGATTTGCTTCAATTTTGATATTTTGGAGGTTAATTCATTTTCATTAACCTCCTCCATATCTGCAATAACCTCGTTAGAGGGGATAACCTTTTGGTTCTCGTCTGCGGCGCCTTTTTCATCAGTACATTTCTTGTTCTTTTGTGGCGCTATTGTAAACTTATAATTAAAATAGAAATATCTTAATAAAATATGTTATAAAATACCAAATACACTAAAAACACCAAAATCTACACTAATATACTATAAAAAAACAGGAGCGTTAAATTCACCGACCAACCACAATGTAACCTCGAACCAGAACCAAGTTAGTCTCAGAAACACACACACACATACAGAGAGACGTACAGATGCCAATAATCATTTAGATTTGTAATTCCTTTTAATGTGCACTAACTTTCTTCTGATAAGAAACCCTGCTCGTAGAGTAATTAATTCCTTACTCCGATTCGTGACTGACTTCTTTCCGGTCATCAAGCAGCAGTCCTTAATCACAGCTACCGATGCACAGTAATAATGGCAAAGTCATCCCTTGTAGTTGTTAACGATCAATCAGCGATGATTCTAAACCAATCTGTGATGGGTACGCAACCCGAGTGCCACTAAACATCACGATCTTCCGCTGGCTTCAAGTGTTCCTCATTACTTACAGACCATTCTTCCAATAATCGCTGCCGGATGGTGAAAAATTGAGGTTATTAAGTTCCTCCTCTTCTTGCTCTTCTTTTCGTGCTCATTATTGCAAGACTTATCTCGAAATAGTGTCGTGGTGAACACAGTGCACGAACCTACACACAAACACCCACACAGATTTTTCTTCCTCTCGAAATTACCTGCCTAGTTATCCAGTTGCGAGTGAGCATCGGCAACTTTTTCTATAATTGATTTCAACGTTTTTATTTTAGTCTTTTTCTTTGCACTTTGGTTAGTTAGTGTTTCGTTTCCATTTCTTCCAGTCTGTTTTTTTTTTCGTTTTCATTCTTTCTTTCATCTCTTTCCTTTTGTCTTTCTTTGGAGTATCAGGAATTCAATTCTTTCATCCTACAGTACAGACAAATGGACAGGAGAACATAATTGATAGATGTGGAACACGATCGCATATCTTCCGTTAGCTCTACTGTTATTCTGAAACAAAAAGATGTTTTTAGGCATGAAAAATCCAAGTTTCCGGTAAAAAGAAAATCACTCTTCCCTCCTTCCGAGGCCGATTAATTCCGGTTCCATTGAGGAACCCTCGATAGCGTTCCTCGCATCCTTAGAGAATTCAAACATAGATGCTAAAGCTAAGAGTCCATCTAGAGAGAAATTAAAAAAATTCCTTGTATACATTTTATCAATTTTTGAAAGATATGTAATGTCATAACTCCACTGTCATAACGCTTTTTTTTTTAATTTATTTAAGCGAAATTTTATTCTTATTGCTTTCGACCACGTGGAAATTACGTTCTAGCCAATTCATGCATTAATTAACATTTAAAATAAAAATTGAAATCTTTTTCAAATTAATTTCAAGAAAAATAGAAAATGCACATCTCTTCATACCACAAAATAGTTAGGTTTGTTTGACTGAATGCTTTTATGTTTGCGTGTCCACGTTAGCCATAAGTTCTGCTTAAGGTAGATGTTGCATCTTCTATGCCTCACCATTAGTTAAAGAAGTTTCTGCACGCGAGTCCAAGTTCCTTCACAATATATATATATATAGAAACCGCGCTCGTATATAATGTGTTACAAGAACTAATAAAGTGAGCGAGAGTATATATCACACAACGAAGATGTTAAGCCACTAATATAAAATTCTTTTTTCTCTCAAGTCTCAAATGAACGAAGACATCCAGTTAATTCGATATCTTAAACTGTACAACTGGATTCGTGCTTTTTTCTTTGCAACTTAGTCTCGTCATGAAAGTAGCAATAAAAGTAGCCATGATTGATTAGTGGGTGGAAGGGCTCAGAAAATTATTGTTCCTCAGTAGATAAGGAGATAATGACTGAAGAAAAAAGGAAAGACATGAAGCCGGAATCACTTTCAACTGAAATAAAAAAAGTTCTTTGTTACTATGACCAATAAATGATTTGCTCGGATGAGACATTATTATTTCATATGCGGGGGTTGAGGAAGAATTCGTATTAGTGGTTATACCGTCATGAATTACGAATGCTGATAATTTCTGTATATAGCGTGTAGGTGGCAGCAGTATAGTTTTTGATCTATGACTTTTTTTTTAAATCAGGAATCCTTTTATACTTTGATTTGAATGGAAAGCAAACCAAACTCCAAAGATGTTGATCAACTATACCTGAGTATCATTGACTAATGTCTTAATGACAAGACAACGTTATTTCTTTAAGAACAATTGAACATCTGCACGATGAACTGAAAATGCGTATTCATCAACCTCTCTCTCTCTCAACATTGTTTTTTTGGGGTTAATAAACAGAACAATATTCTGCAAAACGCGTTCCAGCATTCTGTAAACTATTCCTTGTTTGTCATTACTGATTTCGGTAAAATATTGTGTATATTATCTGTGTATAATATTATCAATATTATACACAGAATATCAAAATCCTTTACATTTCCAATGAATTAGGCGTCAGGAGAGAATGCTCTATCAACCCACAATGAAAACAGCGATTCTGAACAGACAGTCATTATTTCTCTGATGCAAATATTGTTGTTGTTAGAGAAATATCTATTGAGGATTTGATGATATTTGCTTGACGATACATCAAGCTAGTAGGAAACGTATTGCGAAGAAAATCGGACACGTGTTTTCTATTTATCTACTCTTCCATGATATAAAAACTGGATTTCGTCTTAAGGGAATAAATTGATTGCTGTTTCTTCATCATGCCATCATCCTGTATCATTTGCTGACAAGCATCTATCCTCGACCTCGAAAAAATAAAACAGAGAGCGATGCTACCGTCATTAACTTTTCCAAGTGTATCGGTGGACGAAATCGTAATGTAACACCCCATCCTACACTTGGTCTAACATTAGAGGCTGACCTAGACATCACACTGGTCATTTACTTCTTCTCGTGAGCCGTAAGTGATGTCGTAAAAGCGGATAATGGGTTATCAGTCGTACTCTTGACGTGTAATCTCCAGGGCGCTCGTTTGGTTGCAGCGAGTCACCATACGAAGTTTAGCTACGGAAGGCAGAACTATAAACTTTACCTCTAAATCATCTTCGTCTACACACGTTTACAACTGCATCTACTGTCAGGCCTTTAAGAAAGAAAGAAAGAATAATTTGCGAAAGCTTAAATATTTGCGTATTGCTGTTGTTTGTAGTCAACCGGTTGATTTGGATTCTGCGCAGTATGATTTTGTGGCAGTTAGTGCATGTACATTATTCTTCCTCAGCACTGTTCGTGAAGAATGCATTCGGTTATTTTTCGTACTTTCTTTCCATGTTAATATATTCACAACGTCATAAAAGTTTCATTGGCATTTTATTTTTTACAAGAAATTAACATCTTACGAGTGTACACGTTTCATCGGGCTACCCTTGAAAGCAAAAGCAACAAGATTAACCATTATTTATTTCACCTATCCCTAAAGGAAAAAAAAAGTTTTACAACAAAAAAAATGATATACTGGATTCGCTCATGAGAGAGGACACATTATCAATAATTTTTATTAAATTTAAATATTCGGTTACACTTTTTTTCCTTTAACTTTTTTCCTGAACATTTGAGCTTTTCATCGCAAAAATAGGCAAATCGACAAGATGAATACACACAATTGAAACATAAACACACTCGCCTCAAAAACAGTTGTTTCGGCCATGGAGCCGCCATAGCTCAGTCTTTCCTTTCCATTAAAAAGATCTGGGTTCGAATTCCGTCTACCTCGCAAAAAACCATAATCAAGACCTTTTCAATTTTCATTTTCAATCATAGGTGAGTTAGCCGGTCTCATACAGAGGTAAAAGAGTTTCCCCCTCAGGAAACTCAGGTTTTTCGTTCCTCAATCAGGAAAACTGGACAGAAGAACACACGCATATACAAACAAAAATCCATTACAGCGGAGCAGTAAAATGCAACTCCCTAACATCTAGAACTCTGTCTGGAAACGTTTCTGAATTTAAAATAGTAGCCTGAGGACATTTCGAAGTTCTTTTTAGACGAGAGCATCTTCAAAGACTGCGCTTTTCCATTCTCTTCTAAAACAGAATTTCAGTGAAAAAGTTCAACGCTAATAAATCAGCTGAAAGAGCATTAAGGTGATGTATTGAGAGAAAGAAAGTTTTAAAATTTATTATGTGACGGAAGTTAATCCATTCCTAATGCGGAAACCATCAAAAGCAGCACCGATGTTATTCTCACTGCCCACTCGATTCATCGGAGCTCTATCTTTCTTTCTTTCTTTCCAGAGATGCTATTTCGATGCTAGGCTATTATTATTTATTGATTTAACAAGCTCGAATACATACAATAGTGCAGCTTATAAGGAATTCATTCCCTCAGGAGTCTGGTAGCAAGATTAAGTTCCTTTTATCTTGTTTTCGACTGAGATACAAATAGCTGCTTCATGATGGAATCCTTTGGTAAACACGTGATCTCTCCTGTTTTGTTTCATTGCGTATCGAAGTGCCTTACTAAACACAATAGATTTTCTTTATTTGATTGAAAGATTTCTTGTGTAAGAAAGCTGCATTAGGCTTAGTAGCATTTATATTGTTTACGTACAGCGTGAAATGAATAATACAGGACCAATAGGTTTGACAGTTAACGGAGACAGTTTCAATTTATCTTTTATACAACAGACGGTGTCTGTCTGCAACACAATAGTGTCGTCTGCAGATTGCTGACTCCAGATTACCTTCGACTGAAATCGCTGCTATATCCATTCAGCCCCCCCCCCCTCTCACACCACCACCTCTATTAAATTCGCTTTGGCAGACAACTTATAATCGATTCAGAGCTTTTAATTAACTCTGTCTTCTGCATGGAAGGCCAGCGCGTGCTTTTATTTATCGAAATAAATGGAATTGAAATTCAGAAACAAAACGACTTACAAGCAGACGATTGTGAAATGAATTTTCAGAGCAATGGAGTAAATCAACAAGTAGTGGAATAATTTATTGTTGCGTAGAAAAATGAAAATAAATGGCAGACGAAAACTTAATAGGAAAATAAGACCAATGACGTTAGCTTCAAATGAAACGAATCTTTAACACAAACAATGACATCACTCATCGTTTATTTTCAGTTACGTATGGATGGAACTCATTAACGCTGAAGCAATTAGTCTGAGACTATACTAAATCTTACACAAGGAACTTTAAATGGAACTAAGATAATTAATAAATTTGATTAAATTATCATTCACGCTACCATAATTAAAGAAAAACTGAAATGTTTGCTTAATTTTATATGAATGCTAGATGCGAAGGACTACGACACAGAAAGTAAATGTAATTTATCTTAAAGATGCCCAAATAGTCGAACGGGGATGGTTGTGATGGGCAAAAGGTTAGACGATTTGGAAATCCCGCTCCACAGACCAAGCATGGTAAATTTCTAGTCGCTTCCGCCTTGCATAGGGTGGAAGGATGAGCTTACACCTTGTACTTGTGTTTGTTTGTCCAATATTCAAAATTGCATCGTTGGACACAATTACCAAATTCTGCGCTGCAGTCTCATTTGAATATGGAAAGACAGTAGTTGGGTTTAGCAACCCGAAATCCCCTCCTTGAGATAGTTTCTGGTTAATCGAACTTTGTGTTTGTTTTAAAATCTTGTTCTCAAACAGTTTTTTAACAAAATGTATTCATACATGGTAACACCGACGTGTGTTGTGTTTTAGAAACGGCCATTGCATCTAGATTGCCGATGCTAAACTTCGGTTTTCTTCTGACACAGCAGCAGACCAAGGACAATTGGATTCTCAGTCGTTTTGTGTGCTAAAAATAAAGATGTTCTAAGATCAGAGAAAATAATAAGTAGCATCGTTAGATATAGATTAAGAATTTAAAAAAAAAACGCACCCGATGCTAATGTATGATAAATGCATAAACTTTTTAAAGTGGGATTCATATTAAAAAAAATTAATAGCTTGTTATAAGTATGTCCACTAAAATACACTTTCCACTCGTAGTTAAACTAAAAAAAAAGTTGCATAACTTTATAGCGCCATCTGATGGGAAAATATGGAATATATAGGGGATAATATCTGCATCGAGGTACTCATGAATTTCACTAGCATAGGGAAATTCACGGATCAAGAAAGCTCAAAATATTAATTTTATTTAAATTTTGTGCTACCAATGCTGGGTTGCTCTACTAGTATTTATATAAACCTTGAGAATGAAAAAGCAGTAAAACGAAAAGTGATAAAATTCTGGTTATTTTTTATTTTATTTTGTTTACAAAAAAGCTAAAAGAAAACCGTGAATGTTAATTTCACAGAGACTCTCGCATTCTCGCACACGGAAAAGAAAAAAAAAAGCAAAGACAAGAAATTTTAGCGCGTGCTTTGGATTCCATTACTGAGCAGACCAAAGAAAAGTTTCACTAAAAAGCCGAGGATACCATTTGTCATTTTATTACCTGAAGGGAACAATTTTACGCCTCCCATTTCATCGTGCCATAACTTCTATTAGATGCATTCAGAAATAGGATTCCGCATTTGAAACAGAGAAAGATGATAGCGAGGGTTATTTAAGTGCGAATTTTTAGGACTTGGAAGAGAGAGAGAGAGAGAGAATAACATTAGCGAGAATGGAATTAAGGAATTATTAGGAAATCGATTTTGAGCGACTTTTTTTTTTTTTCTTCTTCCTCTCGCATCTTATCTTCAGAGCAGGCGTTAATGCACGTGCTATTTCGTATGCCGTGCTCTGAATCTTTTATTTGTATCAAGCGGTCGGTTGATATCCTCTTTTTGGTGTCTCGTTAAAGACTACAGAGTTTCCACTTTCTTAACACGCTCAACGCTTCGAAAGATTATGTTGAAGAAAATGGCAAAGATTTTATTACCTTCTTTTCTTTGGAGTGTGAACGGATGCAGGTAAGAAGCGAAATCCACGATATACCGACACTCAATTACTGGCCACAAAGCGATTATTCGCTCACTTTGCATCTAATAGTCTGCACTTCCTTTTCTTATCGTGGACTTTGTTTTCTAGTTTTTTAGCTTCTTGATTCTTCGTGTACTTCTATTCAAAGTTCTCTCTTTATAAAAGCACAACGAACATTTGCCTTTCGAGTTTATATGGAAGGGCTTCTTGTTTCTATCCCGTCACTCATATATATATATTTTATTTATTTATTTTTATTTTTTTGAAGAGAAAAGATCTTCCTTTCAGTGTCTTTTGTTTATAAAAGTAGAATGAGGTTGTTTGGATGAATGGTAACTATTGACATTGGTATGAAGACTTATTTATTATTTTTTAGTACCTCCGTAACTCAACTGGAAGAACAATACGGAAATAGGATATGTTTGTCCCTCGGAAGCTCAGGTTTTTCTTCCCACATACGTAAAAATCGGTCATGGAGAACACACGCAATTTGCAGACAAAAAATACTGTTGTTGATGGTAGCGGAGACGGTGAGATGTGGGTGGTGAAGTAGAGTGCCCTCCCACGAGTAGTCCTTGGACGTGTAACGTAATAATAGTAATAAAAATCCATGATAATTAGAAGAAGACTTACATGAAACGAGTTCTTTGTTCTTTTTTTTTGTTCTTTATAAAAGCAAGATTTCGATCTTCTTGAAGAAGAAGAAAGATAAGTTTTCCTCTCCATCGTCTTTCTTTATAAAAGAAGACTTAATGGAAGATTCTCTTCTGCTTCTTTTCCAGTATCTTTTTCATTATAAAAACAAGTTTTGAAGTTCTTTGAAGTCTTGTTTTGAAGTTCATTATAAAAACAGTCTTCGAAGTTCTTTCCGACATCATTTTCGTCTTAAAGAAACAAAAAAAAATCTTCTTTACACCATCTTTCCTGATAAAAGCCAGAAGAAGCAAAAGCGTTTTCTGGAAAATCTTATTTTCCTTTCTATCATCGTCTTTCTTTATGAAAACAAAAAAAAAAAGAAAAGCCTTTCTTTATGAAAGGAAGGTCTACTTCTTTAAGTGCCCAGAAAAGAAAGATGACGATCTTTTTCTCTTTTCCCCCTCACACATTTTATCCATATGTTATTCTTCTATCCTTCTCTCTTTTCTTTGCTCCATCTTGTTTGAACTATTTTTGTTGTTATATTTACGGGTTTAGTTTTGTACTCTCTAAGAAATTACTTGGACGCCTTCTGAATTTATTTTTTTACTCGTCTCCGATCTTCATCTCTTCTTTCTCTCTGAATTCACTTTCTGTACTTATGTAATGTTTGTCTTTTCATCTACTATCCCTTTTTTCGTTTTTATTATTATCATATACTCTAATGATTATTCATTCATTTTTTTAAATTCACAATAACTTGGATTATTTTTTAAACGACAGCTGACTAAATATGAAAATAAAAATCTAGTCTCTGGATTCCCCTTTAATGTTGCACCTGACAATGCTCTCTCTCTCTCTCTCTCTCTCTCTCTCTCTCTCTCTCCTGTTCCTACTTTTTGCCGCAGTAAAAAAGGAAGTCAATTTGTTGCGGTTCTTGGCGACAGCTGAAAACGAACCAATTGGAGCGGAACTGAAGCAAGGAAGAAAGAAAAACAAAACAAGAAAGAATAAACAACACGGTCGCATCTGCATTAGATGACATTATACTCGCGAGTAAAATTCTGACAGGCCTGGTGCACTTTGTTTATTGTCATGCCGGTTTTTGTGAAGGAAAAGAAGACTTTATTAGAAATTATAAACTGCGTAGTTTTAGGATATTCAGCAATCTTTCTGAAGACGAAAAATGTAAAGAACCTTCCTGACATTTTTTCACAAACAACTGTTTCCACTACATGGTGAGGAATTGGCTTAAAATTACGCATTTTGTCACGCTATTGGCTGTAAAAATAAGTAACAAATCCGTAAATATTTTCTTCATTACTGCTCCTAAATTACAAATAATCGTTTAATGCCTTTCTTAAAGGGCATACACAGCTCTGTTTTAGTCCACGATTGCGTGTATTCTTCTGGCCGCTTTCCCTGTTTTGTGAGAGGAAAAAACCTGCCTCCTCATCCATATGATACCGGATAACTCACGTACAATTGAAAAGCTCTGATAAAGGACGGGATTCGAACTCAGATCTTTCAAACTAAAGACATCGAAACCGACTAAGCGAGTGTAGCTCTGTTTATTTATTGGATTTATTATCTGTTGAATTCCCATGGACATGTTTTGGTCTAGGATCTTCTGGGAGGGTTGGGGAAAGCAATGGTGAACTACCCTGTAAAAATCTCACCAGGAATACTTTGTGGGCAATGCCCACAGAGTCACCTACGGTCGGAAACGACCGAAAGGGAAAATGAGATCAGATCAGATCTTCTGATAGTTCTTGCCTTTTCTTATTCTTATTTCCGAAGTTTTTTCATTAAAGCGTATTAAAATATGGAAATACTTCCCAACTAATATGCTGTCAGTCTAAAAGGAATAGCAAGATGTGCATTTTACCATTTCTTTAGCGTGGTTTTCATTAGTTAGGACATTCAAATAACTGTGGCAGTTATCATAATATTAAGTTCAGATGAAAAACGAAGATAGGACTATTACATCCGAAATAACTTCAGAATAACAAATAGCTCTGCAGCTTCCGGAAACTCGCTATCACGTTAAGCACATCTTCCGCATTCCTTTCACGTCTCCAGACAGCAATCTCTCGAGCTGTCTCTGATTTCCCTTTTTCCATTCCCTACCTACCATTATTATACTCCACTCACTCGCTCTCTTATATCTCTGCACGTTTCTCTTCCGAGACTTACCAATCAACAAGCGACAATTTTGTACTCCACTCACGAGGAGCTCGAGTCACGAGAGAGAGAGAGAGAGAATTTCGATAGAAACTATTTCTTGTGTTATGTTGTTGCCGTAGTGACATGGCAACAATATGATAACTGTTATATTGTTGCTGCTCTGTAGAAATGACAAATAGAAAGACAGAGAGTTAACAATGATTCATTTTTTTATCCTTGTAAGTGATGAGAACTTATTTTTTATTTTATCTCGAAGAGTATGATTTTGGATGAACTTCTGAAATAAATGGATGAAGATGAAACAATATGGGCACTGACGTGTTTTGATGTCTTCTTGTTGGAAAACAGAAAAGCAAAAAGTTAGCCGAGAATTGGTTTATAAAAAAATGCAAGTTAATTATTTTAGGACATTGAACCTATTATATGAGTGCATTTGTTGAGAAGTTATTCGTTAGCAGAAATGATTTAAATCTTCCCCTGTCCCCGCACTAATCAGACAATCTGTGGATTGACTTATTTGGTCAGTATGAAACAACCAAGAATAGTCGGAATGCTGCTCATAATTACATACAGTTAAGGTCATCACGATGCGAATGTATTATTTCTTTCGATTGCGCTGTTCTTCGGAGTTGTTTTTTTTTTTGGGGGGGGGGGAGGGATATCTTGTTCCTTGAGATAAATGGTCCACGTCCATATTAGGCCAGCTAATTTTTACTTTCATTTGAAAAGTCATTGTAAATTTTTCGTACATCATAGACGAGATTGGAATCCAATTACTTCCGAGGTAAGGTGCCTCTCTGTAGCGTAGTCGGGATGACAACGCGAAACACCTAAGATTGAATCCCATCTAGAGCACGAGGAGCCTTATAAGGTCGTAGCTGACAGAGTTTTTTCATTTAGCAAAACAGGCTGGAGAACACACACAAACTTAACTTAGGTGTATACTGATCTGCCAAAATATTATAACCGTTAAGCTTGTTTCCGACGAAAAAGACTGCGCGGTTGGCCGGAAACAGGCCGGTGATGGAGGCATCCTGGTATGGGGACTGTTCTCATGCACATCACTGGATTCTAATCCCCCTCCGAACACACCTCGACCGCTAATTCTTACCTGAGGACTATTTTTGATTCAGGTATTTTCTTATAATGTGGTCCGACGGATCTGGACTCCTCCAGCAAGACAACATCCCTTGTCACACGGCTCGCATCTTGCAAGCAATCTTTGAAGAGCTTATCCAAACGTTCCGCGTGCTCTCCTAACCGCCTGATTCGAATCCCATCGAACATTTGTGGGCTCACATGGAAGCAGAATCCGCCGGTCATTGACCTTGAGACGTTTTGTCTACTTGGTCCGGAATACATCATGACACCTTCCGTGGTGTAGTGGAATCAATGCCGAGACGAGCAGTTATCTTGGCCAAAGAAGGCCCGACAGGTTACGTACGTGGTCAAAGTGTTATGGCACATGAGTGAACATTGTGTCTGTTAAGTCTGTTTCAGAACGGACGCAACCAGTTTCAATTAAAAGGACTTTAAGATCTTTAAGATACTCTGCTACTCCAGAAAGAAACAGACAGCATATTTAACTAATGATAAAACATAACTAATTAGCTTATAAACACGGGACAAATAAACAAATAAATTTTAATTTTAATTTCTTATTCTCCGAGGTATATTTTAATGAAAATGTTTCATTTTATACGACAAACAACACTGTGTTTAATAATTCGATGATATCCAGCAGGAGAACGCGCTCGTATACCTCCCCCTCCCCTTCTACAGTATTTTGAATGGTGGAAAGCTCAAGTGTAATTAATCTCCATTTAGCGAGGAAGGTGCATCAGACGGGTGGTGGGGGGGGGGATAAAGGAATGGAAGGATAAAGTGCTCTTCGCTCTTACAGACTCTAATGAACGCCACTTGTACGTACAGTCCCAAAAGTTCGCTAAGTGTACTTGACGTCCTTCCACAATTAGAAGTGCGTGTCAGGGGAGTCATCATTTCTTAAAACTAATTGAGCGCGTGCGTCAGCAAACGTTTGCTAACAATTGGCAAGCGACTATGCATAAGCATAAAGGCTACTTACACGACTAGGCCAAGTTATGTTTGCTTCGGTTGTCATGGCGACCAAAACTGGAAACAATTCCTGTTATGGCGTGGCATTAATAACACGCAATTCGAACGAGAAACATTTCAGATTTGGACGAGCAGGCGTCCAAGTATTGTTGAAAAACAATAAATGGATTTGCATCATCTATTTCAAGATTCTTATACACATGCGCTTTAACTGAAATTCGCATTCTATTGCTGTCGTCATGGCGATAAATAATCACAGTGGTTTAGGAAGTTGTAATCATAGAAATAAATATTATTAGTAAAATTATATATTACAATATGTCTGTATTATTATTACTCATCGAATGGGCTACCATTAATCTCTATCATTCCATACAAATATATGATACTCGGGAACCTAACATTAAGTAGATGCACTGAATGATGATGGCGACATCTTCTGATCCTCTTTCATTAAGCCTACAGCGTGAATTATCATATGGCGTCCTTACACTTCCTCCTTAATCTATGAACTAATTAAGCTGTAGAATAATTAGAACCTGATGAAACAGAATTCATGCATATATTGAACACAAGTCGCGACTTAATTTGTATACAGTGAGCAGTTCGGTATGTTGTGCAAATTCTTTGATGCGATATTGCCTTGATATGTACACTACTAAATAACTCTACACGTTTAATTAAATGCACGTTCGTATTCATATGTCCTGAGTGTATTATAGGACCATCCTTCATGTCTTGTAATTAAATTGTGAGTGCACACACACACACACACACACACACACACACACACACACACACACACACACACAAAATGCCTGTTCCATGTATTGATTAGGTATCAATCAGCTTCTGCGCAAAACCAGAGGTGCAGAAAGCTTGTATTTATTTAAGCAATCCACTCAAATGCAAATTTCTTGTATTTAGGGATCTCTCGCGGTATTATCAGTAGACTGTAATGCATGTGTGAGTGTGTGCGCGTCCACGTTTTTTAATTTAATTCTTTGTCTGTCAGACTGGTCTTTCTTTCTGAGGTTTCGGCCTTGTTTCCCTGACTTACACTTCGAAATTTTGTTTGGTTAATAAATTTTAAAATCATAAAGTTAACCCATCGACTTAATGTGCACAGTAATGCTCCCTCCTTTCCACTATACGATTCAATATTAAACCAATTATTTAATTATATGAATTAATGAATTTAATTTATCATCTCATATGTAAAATGGCATTTTAAAATAGCGTTATATTTCTAAATAATCAGTCTTAACTTTTATTAAATTCTAAAAACTATTATTTGATTAGCGCGTGTATAATCTTTGTATAAATATCATTTTTATGCCTTTGCGAAAAAAAAAAATAATAATATACAACAAGAACCCTTAAATTGCAACAATTAAATTGAACTACAAAATTTCTACAATGCAAAAAGCAGTACGTCTGTTGCTAACTGACCTGTATTCTGTGAATACAATGATGATACACGCGAGCGCGTGAAAATATGGAAATTATCTATGTCTCGCGGTTCTTACGTCATCACAATCAGAAGAGAGGGTTTACTGTTAACTAAATATAGAACTTTGGATGAAATGCAAGTGGTTATTCATTTTATACATTTAAGCCGTAAAAACAGAAAAATTGTTGTCGTTATTTTTTGAAGAGGTTTCGGTACTTTTTTTAGGAGAACAGTTCACTAGACTGTTGTAGTGTCACAGTTAACGACTGCACAAAATAAACCTGAATATTATTTGAAAAAATTGTCCGCCATAGTAGTTCGGTTGTAATCTGATGAATATTTATGAAAATATTTTAGGTCCGCGCGTGAACCTGAAGTTATGTTTTAAAGCAATAAAATAGGTAAGTTATATTTAAAATGTTTATATTGTATAATTTTAAGCTACAGTATATTGTTCAAACGCAAATATTTTAATTATAATTAGTACAACATTTTAATTAATTAATACAAATTTATACAAAATTAATATAAATCCTAATACAAAACTCAAAAAATATCGCTTCGCTTTCAGCGTACACTACGACTGCAACATCAGTTTAAAAATTCAGACTTTGAAAAGGCCTTTTTTAAAAATAAAAAAAAAATGTAATCGCTCTGACATGTAATCATGATATGATTACATGACATGACATGGAAAATACTTTTTCCATGTCATGTTTAATGCAGTTAATTTTAACTTGCACAACTTCTATAACCTTTCTTAATGTGTAGAAGCGTGGTTGATTTCGGAAACCTAATCTCTTTGTCTGTATAATAAAGTTGGTAAAATGTACTATAAAATTCAGCCCCATCTATTGGTCAAGCAGCTAACTACCATGAATTTTTAAACCTTTGACTGTTTTTTCTATCTCGATGATTCTGGCAAGATCTTGCTATAATGAAATGACCAGGAAAAAAATGAGAAAACTATCTATGAGTGAGTAGTTTAACAACGGTAAGTATTCATTTTAAAGCATATGAACAATGATCGGAAGTTGTGTCAGGCGATGAAGTGTAGGCCTCCTGTTTTCGACCAATGGAGTTTTTATGGACATGACATCACAGCTGGTGAAGACTGACCAGATGTTAAAATTGTTACCCCCCATTTTTGTGTTCAAATTAAAAAAAATAAAATATTCTTTTTTTTTTTAAATTTCAAGGTAATAAACCATTTCACCGTATTGTAACTCATGAGAGTTCCATCTTTGCTTATCCAAACCTACTGAGAATCGAATTGTGCTTTTATTATGTACAAATTAATGTTTTTAGGATATGAGGACATCAAAAATTCTCACGATGGAAACGCCGGGTATCGATCCCGGTACCTCTCGCATGCGAAGCGAGCGCTCTACCATCTGAGCTACGCCCCCTTCTTACGTGTGATGTTTTTAGTTCTGTAGTGATGGACTTGCTAGAAACATACTATTCTCATCTTGGATTCTAGAGATGGATATACCATTCTTGAATCTTACTTTTGAAATACATCAAAATACTTGAATTGCCTTTTGAGCACTTTGACTAAGGAATTCGGGGAATAACTATATTTCAAACTTTAGGAACTTTTTAACGTGATAAATGAATAGTATTGTGCAGTGCGCTACCAGTCTCTATAAGAATATTAATTCCTCTTTCCCCGGTATTGGCAAAATTAATGCGCTCTTAATATATCGTATTCTTTTCTTAATTTAAAAATTTATTTATAATATCATGAAAAAAGTTATAATATATTAAAAACTTTTAATTATTTGAGAGTTTGCCTTAGATTTAAGAAAATATCTTGAGTTTAACAAAACACCTTTATAAATATCATGACAATTAAGTATAAATAAAAGATAATCGATATTGTTAATGAAGGAATTTGAGGAATCGACCGTGAGATGTGGTGATTAATTAATACCCTTGGAGGGTAATGGATGGCAATGCTGTAGCCAATGAAGTTCTAACTGAGGCTCGGCTATTGCTGTTACTTACCTTCCTGCCATGATCAGAGCTTTAATAGCTCAATGACACCTTATCCTTACACTATCCTCTATAGATATAGATAACGGGGAAGATGAAAAGCATTCTTGCTTCGCCCCTTTAAGCCAGTCCTTATAAGGACTGTTAATGAGGTTTGATTTGGTTTTACTTAAGGTTAACTGCTTGTTTGGTCTCATTGTAGTCTAATATTTTATTTAATTCCCATTTTGCAGAGTGTAAATATTTTCACAGATTTTTTTTCCATTTAAATCAAATTTAAAAATTCAAAGCAATTTAAGAACTGCAAAATCCAAAGATAATGTGTTACATTTAGTTATATTGACTTCTGTAATTAAATTAATTTTTTGAAGTTACAAAAATAGAAATATATTTATCTGGAGATATCTCAAAGAGTAAATATTATTTATTTAATTGCTTGTTCATATATTTATTATTTGTTTGTGATCTAATATGAAAAGGAGTAATATGGAAAGTTCCAACAAATGTGACGTCATCTAAGGAGTATTCTCCATTACTTAACAATTTGTCCTCGTATTATTTTTGTGTGGTGGGGAGGCGTTTGTAAAGTGATTAAGTGCATTTTAGCATCGCACTGTTTTATTTTTATTTTTATTATTCTGTGTCGATTATTTATCTCTTCATAATCAGCTTTTACTAATCGGTGTTTCTACGTGAGAGCAGCAAATAATGAAATTTCTGCGCAGTTAATTAGCCAGATAGATTAAATTTATTACTTTTTTATTCCTTTGGTTTGTATTTTGTGATATTAAAGCATTGGCTCATGTTAATTATACCAAATCTACCTTTTAGAGCTAACACGTATCAAACAGAGATGATTCGACGTCAACTATTTTTACGTGGCTTGGTTTCCGATATTTTTGTTTGAATTCGGAAAAAGGTAATGATGATCCACTAGTTCGTTTGTTGTGATGACTGCCGTAAGGCAATTTGGTGTGCTCGTATTATGTGATCGATGCAACATAACGTGACTGCATTTCTGATTATTCTTCTTCTGCCTATGACCGTACAGAAGAGGTCAGGTGATGTAATAAGTAAATCGTCCAGGTACAGGGCTAGAATGTTGTGATTCATATTTCATAATATTTATCTGCCATTGCTTTAAAGCATTTATCTAACTAATTTTATTCTTTTAATAATCTCTCTTTCTCTGTACAATAATGAATTACATTTGTTAGTATGATTGACCAAGACGAATATAGCATTATGTTTCCATGGCAACAGTGAGTTCTGCTTGCGTATACCGGATGGAAGATGACTTAACATACAATATTCAATGAATGTTACGAAACAGGCCAATATTTCAGTGCACCGCGCGCCTTCCTGTTTTATTACGAGGGTGGGCTGAAAAGTTCGAATTTCATCAAAACCTCTGACATGTCTTCTTATATATCGTAAAAGAAAAAGAACAAATTATTACAATTTGATGAAACATTTGGGGTTAAAGGATTTAAGATACGTTCTTTCTTGTGGTTACATCAGTTGCTTTACTATCGTTTTTGTTCTAGGTGTTTATCAGAACTTTCCAGCTCCCCCCTCCCCTCTCGTACATTGTAATTAGGTCATCTGTAAGTAGACATCAATGTTTTGTTCGTATTAAAATATTCTCTTCCTGTCTTTTCTTGTCTATTAAGATATTATTCAGTAGATGTTTTGTTTGCTTGTTCGTAAAGTTGTCTAATGTACTAGAAATACAAGTTCATAATATACTAATTCTCTTGTGCTCACCTAATTGCTTGCACCGTCTTTACTACGAGTTGCCTCGACATGCACCAAGTTCAGGTCTGCTCTGAGAACAGATTGGGTACCCCTGTAGGCGAGAAGAATCTCAAACATCTCTCTGCTTCTCAGGATTCTTTTATCTCTCACTCCCACATTTACCCCTTTTCCGTTCGGTGGCAGAAGTCAGATATATCCGAAACTAGAAAACCGTTTTGGGTTTTTATAGGCATCGTCAGTAACTAAATTTAATTGTAATATAATGAAATAACTCCATTCTTAAAAACAGAGTTTTATCCCGTGCATAGTGTAGCGATGCCAAGCATAAAGTTTTTGTAGCTCCAGATGTTTTAAGATCTTTACAAGAACTGAACGAAATATTCAATCACTCGAAATGCAATTCTGACTGATTATTTAAATTTACACATATGGCGCTAATATTTCTATGACTAGGTTCCAGATATTTTTCGCGTGATAAACCAACAGATGGCGCTAATTACAATTTTTTTTTATTGTATTGCTTGTACAGATAAAACGTTAAATACACATTTATTCTCTTAAGATCAACTATACTGTGCTTATCATTCTTCAATATAAGTGCGAATACGAACGCTAGATAAGCTTGTTAATAACTTTGCCGTTCAAGTGTGTATTTTGAATTACTTTCTGTCAACAGAGGGAGCGCTCTTAGAATATACAGTTAATTGGTTGAATTTTTGTATTTTGTATTCAATTTTCGGCATATAAATATTTATAATCTCATGTCATAATAAACATTTGGGATAGAATGTGTGGGAAAAGGAATGCAAAAACGCAAACTTACAAAAATCCCATATATATGAACTATTCATAACTTTATTCGAACCATTACCATTAGCGAATTAAGTGTTTACTAAATAATAAACAGAGTATACCCAGCTGTAATCTCTAAAGGCGTCATTTTGCCGTTCTACTATAATTGTTCATCTCTTTGTAACGTTTCATAATTTATCTTTTGACACATTTACACACGCGATTAATAATGTATGATTTGCAATAAAGAAGCAAATTTTGGTCTCTCAGCAAGAGTGTTATGGAATATCACTTTTAAACAATATAAAATATTCACGAGTCACTAGAATAACAGCTTCGTGAGTGCGCGCCGCGTGACTTGCAGTCGCAAAGAGGAGCTGAAATCGATTCAATAATAACAAAGTAATTCTATCTGGTAGACTGACTGTTCTGCTTTTCTTTAAACAACCTCAGTGGCTTTCTTTACTTTTTTTTTGCATTTAAATGTCATTTCTTTTCTGCCAGCCAATTTCTAGTCTTAAAATACGATAACGAGAAAAAAAATTGATTTGTATGTAATCTAATAAAATGAACAAATGGCTACCGCTCGTTTTTAACTATAACGTGCTGCTTCAATTTATAACTTTTGCCGTGCACGTGGGTCAATTTTAAGGAATAATTTTTCTTCCGTTACTTTTTCCGTGTCACACACACACACACACACACACACATACCTTTTAGGTTATCATTCCTTTAGAAAGAGGGGAGAGCAACCAAAGGAGACAAAAAGAAACAAAACTAATGCTGGCTTGTTTATGGATGAAAAAAAGTCTTTTTTTGTTTTCGAGGAAGTAAATATTTTTCCAAAAGAAAATGGGATAGAATTTTTTTCTAGCGAAGAAAATGGGAGAAAATAGGTAAAATTCCAATTTTCAACCCCGTTTTTTCTTCACAATTCCCTGCTCTTAAGAAGAGAAGTTGTTCAACGAAGTTGGAAGACTAAAATGGCAGTGAAGTTATCACAGCCATAGTTAAGACCTTTGGTAGGATAAATTGAAATGGCTTGAAATATTTACAGCTTTGGTCTTCTTCTTATACAAAACATTCGTAAACAAAGAATCATCCTTCAGTCCGGAACCCTTTGATGTGTCCGCTGTTTCATTGCAGACATTACAAGTGCACACGTGCGGTTACCAAGACGACGTTATTGTTGTTTTTCCATCCCCCCCTCCTTGCTATTGGAGCTGTTTCAATAAATTGCTGAAAAACCCATCAGGCAATGATTTAAGGGTCAGAGGTCTCTGGCCAGTCTCTTTTTTTTCGGCGGCTTCTCTTGTGTCAGTTAAAAAGCGAACGGTCACCAATGTGTGCCGAGGGAAGCAACACAATTGCGTTAATAAAGATCATTAGGAAGGTAAGAATTCAGCTTAGGAAGAAACCAACTATCAACACATGCAATGCAACTTTTCATTTAAGTAAGCAATTTACAGTTTAGTAAATAATTTCATTTTTTGATTTGCTGTACCATTTCTATTGCTTAGATGTTAGTACATTTAATAATCGTTTTATAAAATTTAGCATCGCTAAATTCGCTTTACCAGTCCTTAATGGATTGCTAAACAGACAGGATATGTATTAAAGTTTCCTAATAGTTAGAACTGGTCCTTACGTTTGTTCCGAAACCAACATTAGTAACTATATGGCATTTGATATAATTGTCTCAAATGCGATAAACAGAATGATTACAATCGACGCAAGATTCCTTAAAGTTAGATGACTTTTATAATTCGATGTGACATTCATTTATTGAAGATAAATATTATTTTTGGTCACCAAAGCAGAGCTGAAATGCAAAAACTAAAATACGGATATTCCGGGTTATTATTGTTATTATTGTAAATATACAAAGTCGATATGCGCATGACACTTGAACACCTGATTTGGAGAGAGAGAGAGAGAGAGAGAGAGAGAGAGAGATGGTAATGAAGAAGACGATTTCCGAGCTAGTTTGAAGTTAGTCTATTTTTTTATGTTGCTCCCACCCACGAAAGGTTATTTGTACACCTAAGGAAGTTTTCTATTTTTTTCATCAAATCAATTATATTCCTTTTTTTAAATCTATTTTTACATATCTCCGAAACCCTGCTTTAGAGCCCAATGGTGGAACTTTTTCAAGCCACTTCAGGTCTCCAATAAGCTAGACGGCTGTCTCCCACCAGGCGATGAAATTCATCTCCCACCTAAAGACAATCACACACATCCATACTCACGGAGGGATTCGAACTGTTGGTTGAAGAGCGAGTATGCTAACCACACGCCTACCTTACCGGGCTGGCAATTTATTTATTGTATAGATTGCATTGTATATACATTGAATTGTACTTGAGGATGAAGAACTTGAATGTGATTACAGCCCAAGACAGGAGGATGTGGAGGAGACTCACCACAAACAGCGACCCTACTTAAGTGGGACAAGCTGCAAAAGAAGAAGAAGAAGATTGTATTGTATTACAATTATACACAATTACATACAATTATATATGCAATCTATACAAATTTCACGGATTTTTCTTGCCAAGAATTAGTGCTATTTTTGTTTAATGTTCCTTGAAGTTATGGTATGGAAATTCTTTCCACGTCAGATTGAAATCAGGACTGAGGGATGATAACTGTTGACAATTATCTGGATGATAGTTTTATTATAATCATTAGTTGCCAGTGTGATTTTTGTTTGATTTAATTCCTCTCAAAGAAGGGAACCAGACAGAAGAGATTGTACAAGATTTTTTTGATAATATCTGTCTTTTATGACAGTTAAGAGTATGAATACGGATGGATGTATCTGCCAGTGAAGGAAGACTTTGTATAAAAAGAAAATGCAGTACTTCCTATAGAAGTACCGATTTAACATTAAAGCCTCCAAAAAACTGAAAAAATGTTTGATTCACATTGACTACTGAATTTGATACGGGAGTATAGGGACTTTATTTTATCCAGAAATTGAAGTAATTCCGTGTCTAAGTTAGACCAAACCGTGAAATGTCATCCACTAATCGAAGACGGATACGACATTGAGGAGAAATTGTGCTGAAAGTTGGTTTTCTAGATGTTCAATAAAATAATTATGAGAATTATCGTCACGTGGGTGCTGGTATGTTCTTTCAAAATATTAATATTTTCCAATGCATTTTAATAATTCGATTTATCTTAGGGGAAGTCTATAATTTCCTAAAACAGTGTTCTTTTTTTAATTTCATTTTTGATTGATTAACAGAAAAGCATATTTATTGTTTATCTGGATAAAGTTTTAGAGTATTATAAATATATATTAATACTGCATAATATATTAATAATGTAATAATTAATGTATATTATATTAGCAAATAATGTCTCAGTTAAAAAAACACTTCCCCTGTGCGCTATTATACTGCAGAGCAACAATGTAATGAAACGAAACTAGTATTGCAGGGGTAAACGATCCTTTTTTTGAACTAGAGGAAAGGAATATTTTATTTGAAAGGGGTGAAAAATCGGACATTTATCAATCATAGCCACGTTCGTAGTATTCAAATTTAATAATTGCACTTAAGTTTAAGATTTTAAGAATTAGAAGTTTAGTTTCTCCTAAAGTAGAAGACTATACTCAAGCGACAGTCCGAAATATTAATTCGGCTTATTTCCGGCATATATTTCGGCTCTGACACGAGTAACTTCGAAAATTCCAATAAATCAAACGTCGTACAACAGCCGTGTTGTGGTCTCGAAATCGTGTTTTAGGTTCCAGTTTGTTGGAACTGGAAAGTGTTTTCGGCTCTCGTACAACGAAAAAAAGGAATAAAAAGAGAAAATATAGTTGATTTTTTATTTCCACCAAAGAAAACAGATAAAGTTTGAAGGTAGCTTTTGCGTATTAGAGGTGAATGTGACCTCAAAGAGTAATCTCTGTCGGATATACCATTTCCTTCTCCCATCCAACAAAAGAGGAACTTAATCCGACTACATGATTTTCCTCTTTGCTTTCACACGCTTGAGAAGCCATGTATCAACGTAACTCTATGGCTTTGCAAAGTTCTCGATCAATAGTTGGTAATAATGCAGACGAGAGAGATATATATCGCTAGCCTTGTCTGAAATCCCGAATAAATTGAGAAAGGAACCGTTCACTGCTTTCCAATGTTTCTGCTTGTTAGCGTGTCAAATAACAGCCTGTGACTAGATGAATGATAGCCCACAAACTCCGAAATCCAATCAATACATACAATGCGACACCATGAGAGAGCTTACTCTTTTCTCATTAGATTGCTCTTCATTTAAAACATATGCTTGCACACCTATACATCTCTACGCATTCATATACACTAACGTACAGATTCCCATACATTAGTGCCTTTTTATATAGATTAAAAACTCATTTTTAAATGTAGAATCCGAGGATGAACGAGAAGCTCCATAGTTTCAAAAACAAGAAAGTAAATTTGAATTATAAATATATGTATATTTTATATAATAAAATAGTTTTCATTATTTGCGACTGATGTGACTTTACGCTATAATTCACAGCAGCAATGTGTGGCTTTATTTGCTTCATTTGCAATGCAACCAGCTACAACTACAATGACAGAGAAATGAACTCTCATTCAGATTTTAGCAGTTCTTGTTTTCCAGGTTTTTATTGGTACCTGTGAGTTAGTTAAATTTATTTTCCCCTGGCGACTTTCTGAAAGTTAAAATATATTTCCGCATCAACTTCTTAAAATCATGTTTCCATAGCAACTGTCTGAAAATTTATTGCATAAGATTGTGAACGATGAACGTCAGAAAACCAACTATGTCGAACTTCTTTTCTATTTTTTTCTTTTTTTCTCAGTGAGTTCACATCCCAGCATTCGTTCCTTAGGAACACCTCAGTACTTTACATGCCGTTGAATCTGACTGGGAACACTCGGCGAAGTATCGATTCGATTGCTGCAGTCTTAGATTTCGACGCAAGGTCATTAAAAAGAACAAATCACCAATATCCTCGTGCTTTTAGGACCCATCAAGAGAAAAGGAGATCGGTGATGAATGTCTCCCATGGCATTCAGCAGTTTCTGGACGAACAGGAAAATCGACTTACGGGGATGCAATCCATTAGTAACGTGACCATACGGACTACACTACGATTAGCTTTCATTCTTTACTTGCACAGATAATGTTCACCCTTTTCATGAAACGATATCAGTACAAGAGACAGGAATGTAATTAAAAATTGTATTTTTTAATGACGATCGCGTCCTCAAAAATTTGGCCAATTGATCACGAGACCACTACCCTTCAGTAGCCTAACACTGATGAACTTCATCAGTTTAAATCCTAAAAATACTCACAAACATCCATGCCTGAGATTGGAATCAGAATCTGCCTTCAGTTGGTTGGAGCAGAGGAAGTGCCATCCACCCTGCCAACTAGGCCTGAAAGAAACATTTTAAGTTATATAAAAGCAGAAGCTGGAGTGAACCTCCGTAGCTCAGTCGGTATAGACGAAAAGCCCTTTGGTTGGAAAGACTTGGGTTCGATTCCAGTCAGTGACGTGAGGAACCTTTATCTGGTCTCTTTCGTCCGGAAACTCGGGTTTTTCGTCCCCTATAACAGGCAAATCGTCCCGTAAACACACACGGAATACAGCCAGGAATACTTAAGACCTAGTTGATTCGTCAGCTATGCTGATTCTGAGCCTGGATAAAATTGGACGGGGGGGGATTGAGATGGTGCCGTACTTCCCTGTAAAAAGGGCCTCGTGGCCGTTGTATCATCATGCGCTAAATAAAATAAATAGCTGGAGTGTAAATAGTGGCGGAACATAGGAGTTTAACTTTTATTTGGGTTTAGTTCGCTTCTTTTTTTTTAAATGATACACCGAACAATTTTAACCACTATGTCTGAATTTCCTGTTCCTTTTGTCTCTTCATAAGTAATAGCGTGTGAATTTATCAAGCTTCTGTAGCATAGGTGGAAGTGTGGTTGCTATGTTGAATATGGCTTGATACCATTTCTCGTAATGCGAAAGAAACATTATAAAAAAGTAGCATTTATCTTGTCTTATAAGGAGATTAAAGTGGTGTACCCCCCCAGGAAACCTCAGATTTGCTCTCCTCCCTCTAAAAAAGAAAAAGCTGGCTAAAATACTTGCTACACTTTATGTTCTTAATGTTCCGAGAACTCTCCACGACTTCTAACAACAACAACAACAATAACTTGTTCCCTTTCCTAAATGACTATTGAATGGGATAAAAATGAGGCTTACTGAAAAGATGTTATCTGATACGTTTTCTTCCCATGACCCTAAATATTCTGTTTTCTGATAAGCATTATCACTTATATGTGTCATTCAATATGCTAGCTAAGAACCATTTATGTTATTGAGCTACATATCAATAACATTTTGCCTTAAAAAGATTACTTATTCATTCTATTGCAAAGTAATCCAATACAACCTTCCCCCCCCCTCCCTCTCTCTCTCTCTCTCTCACACACACACACACACACACCTGAATGCAAATTTTCTTTCACTTTGACTGTTCCATAGAATTGTTTTGTTGGAAACAACTCATATTGGAATACTAGAAGAGAAAGAAAGAGAGAGAGCGAATCGCAAAAGATACGGACTCAGACAGAATAGAGGGTTTGCTGTCTTTTATTACAGAGATAGTAACTAAGTCTGGACCAGAGATATGAATTCTACATGAGGCTATGATGCACAATGGATGTAGTCTAGACTTTTTGAAGAACTGCAACATGAAAATCGACTGAAGATTAAAAGGTCTAGACGGAATTAAGAAGTAATCGTAATGTATGAGAACGTAGCTGCACTTTGACACATCACTCCATGAAAAACATAGGAAAACCCCTAATACTCCAGACAGATATACAGCACAATACACACTTCCATTCTTTCAACTCTGATCCAGCATGCAGAAAAATTCTCCATTTAGAACAGCCTTTTGTGTTTCTCAGACTCTATTGAAGATTTCTTCTTTTTTTTAACCTACCCACAGCATCTCTATCGATCAAATAGTCGCATTCATCTTGAAAACTGCCTTTTAAAGCATTTCTCAGAATAGAAAACGTTGGGATGTATGTCTCATTATCCTTCACATTTCATTTCTAAGTCATTTTTAAGATCAAATTGGCTGTGATGTGTAACAAGAATGGCTGAGGTAGCAAACCATTATTCAGCACCGTTATTAGTCGTGGCAGCCGTCACTACGATAAAGCAGATCAAAATAGCTTTTACTATTCATGTTCAAGAAAGAAATTTTAAACTTCTGGCCACTTCAAGCGAGTTATCTACAAGGGTAAAAAAAAATAAAAATAATCCCTTGAGGAAAGTAGTGGCTTCTTAAGACAGTCTTGTCTTCTCTTAGGTATTCCTCAGAAGTTTTTTTTGTTCTTTCGTGCATACGTATTCGCACATTGTACAGTGTTTGCTGAAGATTAAATGGAAAAAAGAGAGATCACTTCTCAGCCTTCTCAATAACGCTCCGTGATATCGAATAATAATTCCTAAAGTTAATTTTTATTTAACGAATTGAGTTAGGAAAAGTCATATATTAACACATTGCATAACATCTGTGTCCATCCAGGATGAGAAGCATTTGTGCAATATCAGGATGCGCAACATTTATGTGCCACCAGGTTGCTTAACATTTGTGTACATCCAGGAATGAGAAGCATTTGTGCAATATCAGGATTCGCAACATTTATGTGCCACCAGGTTGCTTACCGGTTTGAGAAGCATTTGTGCAATATCAGGATACGCAACATTTTTGTGCCACCAGGTTGCTTAACATTTGTGTACATCCAGGAATGAGAAGCATTTGTGCAATATCAGGATGCGAAACATTTATGTGCCACCAGGTTGCTTACCGGTTTGAGAAGCATTTGTGCAATATCAGGATACGCAACATTTTTGTGCCACCAGGTTGCTTAACATTTATGTGCCACCAGGTTGCTTAACATTTGTGTACATTCAGGAATGAGAAGCATTTGTGCGATATCAGGATGCGCAACGTTTATATGCCACCAGGTTGCTTAACATTTGTGTACATCCAGGAATGATAAGCATTTGTACAATATCAGGATGCGCAACATTTATGTACCACCAGGTTGCTTGACATTTATGTGCCACCAGGTTGCTTAACATTTGTGTACATCCAGGAATGATAAGCATTTGTACAATATCAGGATGCGCAACATTTATGTACCACCAGGTTGCTTAACATTTATGTGCCACCAGGTTGCTTAACATTTATGTGCCACCAGGTTGTGGCACATAAATGTGTACATCCAGGATGAGAAGCATTTGCGTAATACCAGGATGCCCAACATATATGCACAACCAAGATGAGCAACATCTGCGTACAGCCAGGATGCTCAGCATTTCTGTATAACTACTATTATCAACATCCTAATCAATGGATATCATATAACACAGACATAGGTAAATCATTGATGCTATTTTCTAAATCAGTAGTACTATAATATTTCCCATTTCAGAGGGAACATATATCTTCATAACAACAGCTGTGCCATTTATTCCTTTGAATAAGAAGTGTGGCAAAACTTTATTAATTTTACACTAAATGTCTCGAATTTCATTCGGGAAGAATAGTTTAGGAATTCTGTATGTGACAGATCGATCGTTCTGTGATCCTCCCACAGACATCACAGAGTTCTGTGCTTCGCGATCGTCCAAGAGACATGAGAGATGTCAAAGTGCCTTTATTTCTGAAAGTGTTCCAAGTGAAAAAAATAATAATTGCCTTCGCACAAAAGCTTTCTACACATCATCAAGGAACTGCTGGCGAGTGCGGTCTTTAAAACTACTTTGATAAACTTTAAAACTTCTTAGGCTCCCGAATCTGTCTGTGACAGCAAAAGAAAAGACAGAAAGACCTCCCGCCTTCTCCGTTGATTCTGTGCTTAGATTTTCGTGGGAAAGAAGCTGACTACAATGAAAAATCTTATCTCTCATCCTAGCGTTCTCTTGGATTTCGTACGACCGCGTATTTAAATAAGACAGTCGGAACAGCTCGTCGGTCGGTATTGGGTATTTATCAAGTTGTGATTTTTCATATTTGCATCTGCATTTGGTGGCCTCACTTAATATGCAGATGAGTGCGGGCATTTAAAAGTTGTTTTTAAGTTTTGTTGATAGTTGGTTAAATTTATTGCCTTTGTCAACTTCCATCCGAATAAATTCCACGTAAATTCCGAATAAATAATGTAAATGAATTAAAATTTAACACAATAATAACGCGTTTGATATTTTCTCCTCTTGAATTTTCACAAAGTTAATTAGGAATGATTTTATGAAGCGCCCTGTCAGAACCATGAAACGCAAATTAATTTCTCGGTGCATCGGAAGTGCTGCTGGGTGAAAAAGAGCATCATTAATTCAACAATTTGATATATAACCATGGTTACAATAACAATGGACCTGGTTACAAAAATAACAATCAAAATGCTCAACAATGATTCACTGACGATGAGTTCTATATAAATATAATTGACTGAGAGACAGTTATTGTTTAATATGCGTAACAATTGCAATGTGTTGAAATGTGTTTCTTTTTTTTAATGATATAGTCTTTTATAGTTATTCAACTGTTTTGATATTAACTGAATGGTCAGTACTTGAACTTTTTATTTAAATTCTGAATCGTATTAAATTTATAAACATAAACAAACTAGATAAACAAACCACTCATACAAATCTAAATTTGAATAAAAAATGAAAAAAAGTTGACATGTGTATTATGCAAATTAAAACACAATTCAGATTTTAAACATTAGCGAATGCACTGTAAGCATAAAAATAAACCTCCAACTGTAGTCCTATCTCTCCAACTATTCCAGTTACCGAACTTCATTCTAAATGCGTTCGCTACACGCCTCGTTATTTTCATCCAAAAGAGCCGGTCATGGCAGGAAGAATCAAGCATGACACATCGAGGCTAGTGCAAAGTTTAACCTGTCCTAAGTAGTCCAGAGAAGTGCATTTATCACTGCAGAAATCGGCTCCCCCCCCCCCCCACAGAAAGAATTGTCAGCACGTCTAACAGAAAAGTTGTTCGTTATTTAAGTTATCTGCGGGTCTCCTCCTGCTTCTCCTCTCGCTCGATCGCTACGAGCCGACAGCGTCTTACGACCTTCTTCTCCTCTTCCCTCGAGGTATAAGTTTACGACATCTCTGCCAACAAGTCACGTTTAAGTGTTTTTTCCCTGACAGAGCGCGAGCATTGCAAAGGCACTAGAGGTTGTCTTCGTATTGCTACTTGGCCCAAACTCACTGAAATATATATACTCGGCGTGCGCTTGCCTCTTCCAAAGAAGTCAAGGACACTTTTATTATATCCTAAGAAGGTATTCGCACCTCACTAGTGTCCTCTCTTTATTGTTTAGTTTATAAAGAAAATCATCTAGACGACTTAGAGAATTGATATTTACATTTTTATGTCGTTCTTTTCCCAAATGTCGCTGAAGTCAACAAATAGGATTGATAATGACAAAAATACTTTTTTTTTTGCCTTTCTATCTCTCTCTCATCTGGCGCACCAGACAGTTCATAATGAAAGATGTGCATTCGCCTCTGCTTTCTCTCAGATTAAGCAACTTTAATGCCTTCGGGCTTTTTTTTCTAAGATAAACAAGCACACTTTCTCATTAGCTCCGAAACGAAGGTAACAAGTAATACCGCAGACTGATTTTCTTGGTCTTCTCATTTCATTTTGAATACAAGCTAAATATTTATGAAATTTTCTGTCTACATATTTACGTTTCTGACCATACAGTTTTATGAAATAGACTGACTGTTTATCTTTCAAAATTTGACTTGGAAAATAGCGAATTGAAAATAAATTCTGTAAACACTCAGCACAGATGAGAGAATTAATTATTTAATCAGATGCTTTGACAGACCGTAGAAAAGAAAACAAGAACGAAGACTCTGCGAAAAAACAAAACAAAAAAATAAAAACAATAAATAAATAAATCATAACTTGGAAGGCAAGTAACGGATAAACACAGAATGAAGAGATGTATGGAGAGAAAAATAGAAACACCTCTTATTTTTATATATATATTATGCTTTGAAAAAAGAATTGAAGAGTACTAATTCGAAACAGTATTCTGAATTGTTTGCTATTGAAAAGGTTTAATTACTGATTATAATGGAAATATCTTTCACTGTTGTTTATTGAAAATATTTCGATAGAAATTCTGAGTCCTTTGTTACGTCAGTCACACGTGTTTCTTATCGCCTATTGTTGAGGCCAGGAAGTCGGTAGCATCATTATACTGTGTAATAATGCGGGCGTCGACGCCATTATAAAACGCAGTGCACTTGATACAGGTTTTAAATCAATATAAAACTTACATGACCAGAGTACGGACTTCATTTTAATGCGTAGATGATTTATGCGCATTATATTTAACGCACATTTCGAGTTAAATATTATCCAGGAGTTATGTGATTCCATTGTTCAATTTGTTTTCAACATATGAATTGAAGACCTTTTTTTATTATTTTGTTTTCTTGACACTACAATGGTTTACTTAAAATTTAAATTAGACAACCGAACATGTTTTAAGTATCATATTTGCGTGAATTTCATCCAAATGATGTGAAATTATAATTTTGTATTATACTGAAACGTTATGCCAAATTTTGGTCCTGTCAATTCTTCATTTACAACAAAACAAAAAAAAAATAATGTGGCTGAATCCCTAAAATAATATAAAATCGGAAGAAAATGAATAACAAAAAAAGAAACTGTAGATGCCTTTTTAAGTCGCTAATTAAGCTTAAAAAGAAATTAAAAATATATAAATATCTTAACGTGTTTACAACATCTTAAGTAAGATTTCTTTTAATCAAGTTAACTTCCGGTTATTGATTTTACTTTTCTCTGAACCGTAATGTTGGAGGACTGCTCATTGTAATTTGTTTGACGATAACTCCATCCAAAGGTTTTAATTTTTATCTCAAAAATAGCGGAAAGATGAATATAACGAACAGAAGAAAGAATTGTGTCCCTATTGGAAAAGCCATTTGAAGAATCCTTGAAATGGCCATGAAGAACACAGCAGCATTCGAAAACAGAAAAATCAATTCCTTTCATGCTGCTCAATTTCCCTTTTCTAACATCCAAGTTTCTACAAAGTAGAAAATGTTCTGTTTATTTTCGCAAATAAACAATCGTTGTTATTGAACTGCATTGAGAAATATATAAACTCTCGCTACCTGTAAGAGGATATAAAATCAACAATAAAAGCAACAATTAAAAATTTGCCTTTTTTCATGACTCATTTTAACAATTGATAAAGAAAATTTTAAATGTGAAGTCTTTGTTGCGTGAGTATTGACCTAACAATTAAGTGCATTTTCATTTTGTTCTGAAATCACAACTCAAATAAAAAGAGAACAAATGAACAAAACAGGAAAACAGGAATATGCTAACTGAACGAATTATAGAACTGTAAATGATATTCATAATGTGGACAATGTAGATTCCTTCGTTGTATTATTCTTCATACTTACAGCCATAAAGTATCTTGAAGAGAGAGAGATTTCCTCTCGGTGGAGTCGACTGCTCAGATATTGTCCTGTTGATTCCAAGGAGCTGAGTGATGTATTGATCTTTTTCCCCTCTTTAAAGTGACCTTTTCTTAAAATAAAATCGATTCAAACCAGTGTATCGATTTTCGACTACCCAAAAGAACTCTAGATGATCTATCTTCATTCATCATTGAAAGATATCCAACTCCGTTTCCAAAGAGAAAAAAAAAATCTCAGATTTCTTGAATAGTGTCCATAATCATGAAATAAATACTATTTATTACATTCACAGTTTCATAGAAACTTAAAACAGTAGTTTACGAATCACAGTGTGTAAATATAATTAAAATACATGAATATGGGTGTAATTTATATAACGTTAATATGAAAAATGCATTGAAAAATATTAAATTCGCAACGAAAATGAAATATCTGCATGATTTCGATTTAAAAATGTGACGAAGTCAAACATATAATTGCAAATTCAAAAAATAAATAAATAATAAATAATAATAAGGAAATAGTTAAAACTAGAAGGATGCCTAAAATTAATTAATCAATGTGCAATTACATTTTAAAAATAAAATTTAGCGCTTAAAAAGCTACTGAACATTGAAAGATTATGTTAAGCATGGAACTTGCTGCACCTTTGCCACAGTTGCGAAGGTAGAGTATTCCTTCAATGACAGTGCTGGAGACTTTTTCACTTTTTTATTTTATTTTTTTATTGTTATTATTCTTTATTAGTGGATCAAGTTCTGTAAAGTATTACTTTGTAAAAAAGAATAAATCTCCTTTTAATCTAACTTTTGCTACGAGTATAAATTCGGTTTTTCATTGTTAGGCCGAGAACTTTTCAGACCACCCTCGTACTTGGTAATGAGTGCATTTTTGTCTTCTTAAACAGATTAATTACCAAAAGTTAATATTTTGAGATTTTTCTTCAAATTGTTATTTGTTTTCCTTTAGGTTTCCTACGCAAATTTTAGTTTCTTAGTTTCTTTTTACGTTCTTATGCTTATAACAACTCTGCTCTAGCGTGAGTTCGACAAACGTTTAATAAAATTTGTATTTGGAATCGTTACTGATATTTGTCGAGTTTTTTTTTTTTTATTTGATTCCATCCATGAAAGGTTTATTTGTGAACTTATACTACATTCGAATCTTGGGCGAGTTAAGGATTTTATTTTATATTTTTATCAATTTTATATATTTTTTTGTATTTTTTTAAAATTTATTTTTATACATTCTGTGAAGTCTGCTCTAAAGACCAAATATGGAACCTTTTCAAGCCACTTCAGGCCTCCAGTAAGCAAGGCGGTGGTCTTACACAACAGGCACCTAAAAGCGATCACAAACATCCACGACCATGATGGAATTCGAACCCGCAGCCTGTTGGTTGGAGAGCTGAAATGTTAACTACTCGACCAACCATACTGGCAGTCTGCTTCATATTTTGTTTAAAATCGAACCACTTAAGTAGCGCAGTTGAGCAAAACGATTCAAAATCATGCAAATTTATCTTATAAACAATAATGCAAGTTCGTCAAGAGCAGGTTTTTAGGAAGTGCATTCTGACTGTTACCGACTGAGCTACAAGATAAACCTCATAATTTACCTCAAAAACTTCTCTTATTTAGTTAATGTTTCAATACTTCGTTGATTCGATAATCTTTATTAGTTAACATGGAAAAGCAGTGGAGAATCGACTATGCTGAATCTTGCATCTGTTCGGCCCTTCTGTTTAGTTTTCGAGTAGTGCCACTCCGAACCCTGAACAATTAATCCTATAGTGGGCGAATACTCCGTTAAAAAAAAATAAATAAAAAAATTCGACGATCAAATAAAATTATTTCTAGAAGAATAAATAGTGAAAAGCTAGAAACTAAAGAAGACAGAAGTTAATCTTCTTAAGTATTACTCAGCGCACCGTTCTCTTATTCCAATACCCACACATTTATTGCGTTCGCCATCTCATTAAACTGTCCTACTCAAAAATATCATTTCACTGCCATTTTTTTTTTTCTATCTCTTAACAAGGACAGTTTTATCACCAATCAAGTTGCATCTCCGATAATTGCTTTGTTCCAACGACTAACTCGTATCAGAAATTCGATATTTTAACGTCATGTGTAAGAACAGAAAATGGATTGAACTTTACGGTTGCAGAAAGAAGGAAAAAGATTTACAATAGTCGTGTATAACTTCGGTTTAACGTTGATCGTATCCCTCGTAAAATATCATCGAAGTTAAAGGTTAATTTCAGATAACTAATATTAAACTAGTATTCTGGTAATCAAATGTGACCCAGTAAAGTATTATATCATGAAAAAAAAAATGAACATAATTTACCCGGGGAGAATTTTAGGAAGATCGTACTAACCCTCCCCAATACGCATTCTTTCCCTCAGGTGGTTTCTATAAACAGTTCGTAACCGAAGATCTTCGTAAGGTTGTCTTTCCTTGTTAGTGGAGTTCCCCAGGCAATAGTCGAAGTAAAGTACACCGAACAAGTCTTTTAATAGCGATATCAGATCGTAGATTAAATGCAACTCGCCTTGGGTATTATGTTTATAATAACAGCGAAAGAATGCAAGGATGGAATTGTCTGAGCCACAATGTGAATCTGAGCGCAATTGCTGAGGTGATCAGAGAGAGAGAGAGAGAACGGGAGTCTTAAAGGCTTTTATCTGAATAATGTAGGGCCTTAGATAACTTATAGAAGCATACACAAGACAACACCTTTAATTCAAAGGAAGTACACACGTATTGTAAGACTTACCAGTCAAATATACGAGTTCAAGTTAGCTTTAAAATGTTCGTAACGTGTTTATTGCTTGAGTGATTGTCGTATTTTGTGAATGCTTCTTTCTTAACAAACTACTGCTTAAAGGCTGGGCGCATCTTTTAAATTCATAATTGATGTTGTGGGGCATTCATATTGGCAAGTCGTTAAACTAATTGTGTAGATCTCGTAGCTTCAGTTTATTCGTGTCATAGATCCTAAAACAAAAACAACAACAAAAAAGTTTATGACGTCATTGTTTCGTCACAGATTATTTGAAACATATTTGTATCATTTACCGATAGATGTCGCCAATAGACAAAAATAGCTAAATAGTGCAGCTTGTTCTACATTGTTAAAATGTCCGATTCTTCAATTTCTTTATATGAAAGTTATTTTTGACGTATTGCCCCTCCTCCTCCTCCCCCCCAAGAAAAAATAAGAAAAGTGTTCGCCGTCCATGAAACTAATGAGTTAGAAATATTTTTTCCTAGAAATTTCTGAATTTCTCAAATCTCGCTTAATAGCTTCTGTTGAAGAGGTCTTCTTAATGTCCTCCATAAAAAGCAAAAGGGGATGGGGTGGGGGTAAGGAAGGGAAGCTTGCAGCTGCACTGATGGCAAATGGCGTTCCGTTCTTCGGAACAACTGACATCAATATTTGTTTACACCGTAATTGGACGTCCTAATACTTCGTCAAGTTATCCGCAAGTCTTGGCTGCCACACGTTGCCCAGAACGGCATATGTTTGAAACGCATCGATGGCTTCTCTCATTCCGTTTATTTGAGAGATGTGAATACATTTTAAAGTATAATTTCGACCTCTTCTTGCGCAAACATTCCCGTTTTTTTTTTTTTTTTTTTTTTTTGCGGGTAGAGAACTTTGTTAGCTTCAAGTCGGTCGAGAGAATATTTAATGTTAGGCAAAAGATATATCTTTCATGAGAAAAACTAGTTTGATAATATGCATGCTGTTTTTCCCCTTGCCTTTTTCCCGTAGTGTTTACATCTCCTTTTTCTTCGGATGCATACTTTTGGAAGGCACTGTTACTCTATTATACCCTTCAATGTCGCGTATCGATTGGCACTCATATAACTCTAAATAGAAACTTTTCCTAATTTACTTATGTCCCTATTGATGCCTGTTTGTCCATTCTTCATCATGGTGTAAATTGCTTAAGGACAAATTCCTTGTAAGGAAACAAAAGTCATAATAGCGGGATAAGAATGATGACTTAAATACGATATTTAATTGTTCAGATCAGACAACCTGAAATGCATCAAACAGATGAAATTACAGAAGCATGGGGTATTATTGTCACCGAACAAACTCCGTTATTTCAATTGAATACAATCTTTTGATAATAAATAGTGCTGAGCAGTCTTAGGTTTATATATATATAGACTTACAATAATACATTTAGTATTTGTGGAGGAATAAGAGGCCGTGCTGAAGCTCTAGTTACTTGGTAATGGAGAGCTTAGAGAGATTTTAAATCAGTTACAGTAACATAAATTAGAGAATTCATATGGAAGTAAAGAATAATGAATGCAACATCCTGATAATCAAGAATATAGCATGCTGATGATCAGGAATGCAACATGCTGATAATCTGGAATGCAATATGCTGATAATCAGAAATGCAACATGCTGATGATGGCGAATGCAACATGCTGATGATCAAGAATATAACATACAGATAACCAGGAATGCAGGCGCAATTTCTGGAAACCGAGACTGAACATGCGCATTTGCGAATAAATATTAATGGCGGCCAGTAGTTGCTATTGTTTTCCTGCGTATTGCGATATTCACTCTGGTGTGCTCCTGTAATGTCTGCTTTGTGATATTCCCCCCCGACAAGACAGCATTTGTAATGCCTCCAGACGCGTGTCACATCGTCTGATTTTCTTTAACACTTAGGCGAAAAAAAAAAAGAAGTTTTCGCAGCAGCGCGTGAACCGAGACAGTACTCGAAGTCCCAGCGGAGGCTGCGTGACACAAGAACTTATCTTGTGACCGAAGTAGATTTTCCTGTAGATTCCATTGACGGCCTGCTCTGTTTGGAGGATGAATGCGAAACACGAACTGATTTCGCCAGCCCTACTCCACTTCGCCAACCCCAAAGTAGAAAGGGTTGTTTTCCAGTCGAACTAAAAGAAGAACAGTTTCGTTTATGACGGGCATCGTATGGAAGCGTCTTATCACTTTCCTTTCAGATATTAAAAAAATGAAAAGAAAGGAAAAGAGAAACTGAAATGGAGATTTTGTTGAGTTCTTTGCGCTTTAAATTTGTAAAAAAGAAAGTTTGAGGCTGCAGTTTATTATTCATGACATTCTGAATTTTCCGGGAAAAAAAAGAACACCAGACTGAAGAAGTAAAGGAAAAAATGAGCAGTTGATCATTTAAAATACCAGCAAGGAAATCTTAGCTACCATTCTGATATGCAAACATTGACACGCGACTGAACACGACTGCCCATAAAATTGGTGACTTTTACAGTCTTATAGAAAACATAGTTCGCTTTGGAGTTGCACAAATTTCTCTCTCTCTCTCTCTCTCTCTCTATCACGCTCAATGTTGTTCTTACAACAGAGATAAAGATATGTAAAATTCCATTTATGTAACAGCATTATATTTGCAACGGAAAATTCTCACTTTAAATTACTAAACGATGCGAATAAATATTTTATTCAGTATGGTACATAAATCATGAATTATGATGGCAATCATTTTGTTTCCTTCCAAAAAGTCGAGTATAGAAGAACTCCAAGTTAAAACCGATATAAATATAAGAGCAGTAAGGGCCTTGATCATTTTCACCGGAGTGTAGATATTTAAGTTTTACGACTTGAAGGAATATATTTTTCCAAAGTGCCTCTTTCTTTCTTTTTTATATTCTTGGATATGCGAGCATTTTCCCGTTATTAACAATTATTTTTTTAATAAGGCTTCGGTGTATTGTTATTTTTCTTATGTCTTTCCAGCTATTATTTATTTTTTATAATTAATGGCATATCTTAATAATAGTCACAAGTGTATTTGTAATTTCATCTTCCCTCATTTGTGTAAAATATTTAGTTTCGACATTACGCTTGACAAATCAATTTAAAGCAAGTCGAGTATGCGTTAAATAACGATTCTCAAGACGAAAGAAAAACACATTATTTTGAAAAGACTGCCAGTTTTTAAGGCAGTTTCAGCATCCCGTTCTGAATAAAGAATTTTAGTTCGGAGATTAATAATTTGAAATCGTAATGTTGCTTCACAGTTATATGAATTACAAAAGTAAACTTCAACAATGGTCGATCTCAATTGTTCTGTTTGTGCTATTGTTAAGATGATATTGCGTTGCAAAATGAATTGTTTGATCTTCATTTTTACAGATTAATTTTAACATTAAACTAGAGGATGTTCTCAACTCGTTTTCGATGAATCACCACAGAATTACTAACCAAAAACAAAATATTTTCCTGCAGTTTTCTTCAAGTTATACTATTTGTTTTCTTGTTATGAGTAGAGAAAAAAGTTTTTTTTCTTTATTGATTCATTAGTAGAGACGTAAAATTACCAATGAAATTCGCGTCGATTTCTGAAAGTAAAGACATTCAACTTTTTTATTGTAGCTATGGAACTAATTCAAGAAAATATTGATTTTAATTTAATGCCTAATTCAACTCACGGGACCAGCGCTAATGACACAAAGATGAACTCCACATACAAATGAAGCCTCGCCTAGCTCTTCTGATATTGCTTCCTTCTTCCTCTTCGCTGGTCTCTTCAATAAAATGAATAGAATGCACGTGCACAAGAATATCTTTATAATGGACTCTGTCAATTGCTTTATATTTGAAATAGAAAACCAATGTTTGTTTGTTTTCCATATCATTAAACGCATTCACTTCTATCATCGCAGTGCTCTTCGGGAACGAATTAGCATAATAAATGTTCTATTTGCATTAGAGTGCATTTCCATAATGGCGCTTGTAGGAAGGCTACTCACAACTGAATTGTTCGTTTCTAAAAGTTCCTGAATGGCGTTTTGGTAATTATGTGCATATTATTATGATAATTATTAATGGCGAGGAGACTGTATTGCACGTAGATTAGTACGTGGATCGGGAATAGTAACTCTGAGTGGTTTTTCATTTATCGTTATTGCTAAGGGGAATGCTGATTAAAAGGCAGATTTTCAACTGTTTTTACTTTCATTAAAAAAAACGAGTGAAGATGTATTTTTGCATTTAATTAGTTCGATTTGTTCAAAATAAAATATAAAGTTATGTCGAAGTTACCACCGTTTTTAATGTGCATATTTTGCAAGATTTAAAAATAACACCGCGGTAGCATCTATTTTATTATGGGTTCATCATTTGACAACATTAAGTTAATCATATTAAGCTAAATTTTGAAATGTGAAAATAAGCTTGCAAAGCGAAGCTATTCCTGCGTGAAGCAGACTTTCTGTTAAATTTTAATTTGATATAAATTTTTTGTGCATTTAAAATTTAAAGCGCAAAATATGACCGTTTAGTAAAAGAAACCATACACTACGATGGAATTACTCAAAATTATTTGAGTAAGCCATGGTGTTAGCCATAATGGAAGCCTTGCTTTGTACATAAGGTCTAATTTTAAGTTAACTAGAACAATAAAATACAGTAAATTTGAATAATCGCAGCTGGATTAATGTAACTATCTTCTCTATATTTATAAAGTTTTTTTTTTGACAGTTGCTGTAATTAATTTTACAGGAAACATGAAAATACACCCGCCACATTGACTTCCATTGGTATGTTTTGCAGAAAACAACTTAGAAATTCATATATTATTAATTAATAAAATTTGTCATAGTATTCTGTCTAGTTCTAGAATACCTCAAAACATCTTCCGTGGTCTAGGGGATTCCATACTTAGACGAGAGCCTCCATTGCTCACTCGGTATAGTTGAAGTCCATTGGGCTGGAAAGACCTGGGTTCCATTCCCGTGTATTACACGAGGAACTATTATCAGGTGTTTTCGACTGAAGATGAGTTTTCAAGTCTTATACGGAGGGGTTTTTTCCCGGAAATTCGTTTTTTTTCGTCCCTCAAAACAGGCAAGCATCCCATGAGCACACGTATCTAGAGAGAGAACACTTCCAGGAATGATGGTGTCTTGCGCTGGTCCCTGGTTAGGGAGTAATAACTTCTGAGCAATACGAGTACCTCATCTCGAATCTAAATGCCAATACTGATATCCTCGATACTCCATATAACAACAAGAATGCCAAGACGGGTGTAAGCGGTTATCTCGTCCAAAGGCGTGTGTAAGAATGCCAGAATTTTAAACACAAAACATTGATCGAGAATACAATTCAGAAATGATAATTATCGTGAATGACTGTTTGGAGCGTAACTTTTTTTAATTATCTCACCAATGTTCAAACATTTATTGTCATGTAGATTAGCGCAATTAGACGGCCTAAATTCTAGATGCACAGGAATCACTGAAACACATTGGAGTATTCGTTCAACTTCCACCATCCTGACACCTTCTGATTAGAATGAAATGAGTACGCATCCGTACAAAAATTCCACTGAAGTAAACAATTATTTTAGGTTAGGCAAACTGTGGACAGTTTTATTTATATTTGTATTTAATTTTTTTTTTTTGAGGGGGGGGGGTAAATGACTTTATGTCGATATTTTGAATCCTGGATATATATTAACGAAGTTATCTATAAAAAGATGTAATAAAATATCTTCATTAACACAACCCAATTTCAACGAGTTTCGTATGCAGTTTCTTAATTTTTATCGTGTGAAGAGAATGCTGTAAGAAGTGATTATATTATCCATTTGCGATGTAAAAGAAGACCTTTACAAGCGCACTGAAAGATATTAAATTTACTGTCCACAATGCAGGCTTGCGGAAAATGGCTATAAAGTATTAACAGAGGCCAACGCTTAAAAGTTACACGATTGCTCGTCTCAGCATTATTGCCCTCCCTACCATTTTAATTGCTTTATTAGTTCCATAACAGTCTTAAATTTTTCACATAACACAAGCAATTAATTTTTTTCTGGTGCTGCAGTATATCACCGGCCGTTTCCAAGGCAACGAAGAGAAAATCCGGTTTGCTTTTCATCCCTCAAAAGTGAACGGGGACAACTGGCCGACGTGGAAGTGTTGTTTCGTAGTTATGTCAAATGATTTTCATAGTAAAGTCTGGAGGCGAGAAAACACTCTCCTCCAGTTAAACCGTAATTGACCGAAGAGCTTGAAGATTGTGTTAAAAAAAATTAAATCGTTGAATGTTTTTTTTATTATTCTTAATTTCCTGAATTACAATATTCTGATTATTTCTTCCTGTTTTTTTTTTCACTATTTTATTTTTTATTTTTATGAAATACTTTGCTTAACTAAGACGGTCTCTGGTTGGTATATGATTTCAGCTTCCCATGGCAACAATAGTTCTGCTTTCATCCACCAGGTGGCAGAGCAGTCCCTATATGTTTTCGCTGTTTATACTAATCAGATTTAACTTTTTATGATCTAAGCGGAATCCATGATTGGGACAATAACAGAAACAATAAAATAAAAAAAAATATCTTACTGTATTATATCCTCATAAAATGAAGAAAACAATGGATAGAAAATTGCAGTTCATACTATTTTAAAAAATGTATAGATATACTCTTTAGCTATAACATACCAAAGGATATAAAAGATTTTCTGTTGTTTGCATTTTTTAATTCATAAATATTTGAATAAGATGAATGAATAATAATAAAAAAACATGAACCACACTCAGACTTCAATTTATATTTAGGTTTTTTTAAATAATTAATATTCGATTAAAAAAAAAACATCAATCCAATCTTCTGGAGAATTGAACGGTTAACCGAACTACATAATGCGAATAAGCTGATGGACTGACTCACGAGTAAGAGATGGTCAGGATGCGGAAGTTGTGATGGTTTATTTGGGCTGAAACAATAAGACAGTTCTTCCCCTCTTTTAATTTTGCTGCGACTTTTTCACCCATCATCTGGAAGAGGGAGTGGCATACTCACGAGATGCTACAAACATCCGGGTTTTTCCAAATGTTTAATCCGTGGTTCTTATTCGGTGTTTCATTTAAGCTCGAGGCACACGCATATACAAAATCCGTCTCGGTTTTCTTTAGTCGTTCTCCTAACTAAGAAACTTCGCTCACGGGTTGACACCTCGCAAGAATGTCTCTTTCTCACGAAGGTGGCCTGTTCTACGTAACCCCGGCGAGGCCTACGAGACACGACATCCCGATAACAACTGCGATGCTCGGGGTTAGATTGTCCAGACAGGCATGAAACGAAGGTTAATGGATCCTTCTTTCTGCTCCAAACTCCCTCGTTTGCTTGTATGTCTGTGTACGTCATGGTTCGTTAAGATCGCCTGTCTTTACTCCCTCCATGGCCTTTGTTTCAACTGGTCTCTCTCTCTCTCTCTCTCTCTCTCTCTCTCTCTAATAGATGCTGTGCTTGCCTGTTGTAAGTCTGTAACTTATTAATGACCTCCATTATAATGACAGTCTGGTTAAAGTGTATTAAAGATCGAGACCATGAATGGAATGGAAATGTAATTGGAGGGCCTTTTCCTTTATTTGTTACCGATTCATTTTAAGTAGTTCGGTTACTAATAAGAAACTATCCAATCCTTTGTTATGAAGATTTATTCAAGTAATTTATTTGTTTTTCTGTCTTTCAGCGAAATATTTGATAAGCACGCAGAGCTCGGGTATCAGATTCATTCATCACGCATGACAACAATGAATTAAAATCAATAATGTTTCTGTCAAAGCATTCATTACCAAGCACAACAATGCTTTGTAATGATGACAAATATAAACCAGCGTAACAAAGAAATAAGTTTATAATTCTTAGTTGCCATTTCGGAGGATTTTTTGTTTTTCAAAACCACTCTCACTTGTGAATTTTTCTAATCATCATCACATGTATTTCGAAGCATTTATGACTTCACTTATGCATATCAACCCGCTTACCCCTCTGCGATCACGCGAGATTGGCTCCAGCCACAGAATTACACGATTTAATGCGGTTGTGAAATAAGCAACGGAAAAGAAGCCTGCACCTGACAGCTCATTAATTTTTTATTAGAAACTACAAGCCTGACCAAATCAAAAGTGTTTCGATGATCCAGTACATCGACTTCCGTTCTAATGAAGTTTCTTTCCAACTAACAGGGGTTTATAATATATAAAAACTGATTAATAATAATCGGTCATCTGCAAAGTTACCTCATGAATTATAGATTGTTTCTTTTTCTTTTTTGTTGATTGTTTTGTTGTTGTTGTTGTTGAATTATAACTGGAGTTTTTCTTTTTATCGTGTTCAAGACAATCCATCCACGAAAGGTAAATCATTTATGTTTTGGATGGGCTAAGGGTTTACTCTGGTTGGAGAATGGAAGTGCAATCCACTTCCATTCTCCAACTGAATCATTTGTTGTAAAAAGTTTTTTACCTTGGGTATAACAAATGTTAAAGATACCAAGCTATTTTAAACCTGGTTTTACTTACTTTCCCAAGTAAGCAAACAAACAAGTAAGTCACGTTTGCGCCTGCAAGTAGTGCAAGTCTGGGTGACCCACACGTAGTGCAAGTCAAGGCAACTCGTGGTAAAGGTGGATAGCTCTGATCACTATTCTTAATATTTACCCATAATGCAAAGCACATCTCCTGGAGGAGATGTATGATGCTATGCATTGAAGGCAAGGGGCAACTACCCAGACCGGTTTCGACCTTTATTGAGGTCTCATCAGTGGGAGCCGGGTCACCCAGACTTACACTACTTGCATGCGCAAACTTGACTTACTTGTCTGTTTGCTTACTTGGGAAATGGAGTAAAACCAGGTTTAAAATAACTTGGTATCTTTAACATATGAATCATTTGTTGTTGGATCATTTTGCACAGTATTAGTTCAAGGACAAACTGTATAAAAAATCTTTAAACTCAATGTCCCTTAAGTATGTTGGGGGGGGGGTGATGATCAGTAACTCAAGAACTTTAACGCTCTCTACATGGTTGAAGTGAATGTGTCTTCTAAAATACCAAATCGGCATTTAACTTATTACAAGCTAAATATCACTGTACCAGTGTTTCATTTGTCTTCCAATGCAGATCTAGGACGTGCTGCCAAATGGTTCGTTGCAAAATTCAGCAGCAGAAGCACCTTCTATTAAGTATCTCGATGCTTATAATTTATTGTTATGTTTGTTGAAAGAGTCTGTCGGCTATTTTGGATTGCCTTACAATGCAGTCATTTCGGGGAGATAGAAGCGATTCATCAGAGGATAATGGGAGTCAATTTAGCTTTAAATTATCGTTCCATTAAAATAAATCACATTTTACGAAATATATGACCGTAATTTTATGCGGGCGACTAACATTGTCTCAACTACATATTTTTCCTTCCGAATGCATCGGGATGTCTTCGGTAATCTGCACGCGTTCAAGTAGTGAAATTATACTGTTGATACGGCTGCCTCTTTGCTAATATCGATCGATGAGAATCTAATACACGACTTAAACATGTTGGTCATCATCTGAGAATGAAGCGTCATTATCGGAGATCGCCTCTATGGCAAATTACTGCTTTGCTCGGCAACAGAAAGAGCTATGACGTGAGCCGTGTCGAACCGGGAAAACTGCATGGCAAAATTTCATCCACTTCTTCGCTAGAAGTGAGGCCATAAAAAGCAAAACGACCTGCAACCGTTAAGAAATTTCCATTCCGGTGTTTCCAGTTGAAATTTGGAGGTGAACGATACCGCGCGTCGACAAGATATGGTTCCGTGTAGTGGCAAGATATGATCATCTTTCATCTATCTTTCTTACCGGGTTATCATTTGCAACAGCCTATAACCGTAAGGGCGAGATATATAGTAATGGCTTTAGAGCATGCCACTGAAGATAAATCATCGGCGGAGCCATTACAAGGGGTGGTTTTATTAGCTAACGTCGACTATTTCCTGTATACATATATCGTCGACGTGTGGGACGAAATCGAGTAGTTGGGGAAGCAACTGGGATGTTGAGGATCTTAAGAGAACAGTAAAGTGTAATGATAAGAATCGGGACTGTTCAAGAGGAACAGCTGTTTTAGGAAGAGGGGGGATTGGGGGAAGGAAGCGAATGGGTTCAGTCATGTGATATCTGATAAATACCACGAAGATACTAAGAGATGATACAATTCAAGAAAGGAGCTTTAGAAACAACTTTATTGCCTTTTTTTTATAAGGATTTGCTTCAAAGATATTAAGTGTAGTTTTATGTATTTCACATTAAGATCAATCAGACCTCACTTAATGTTCATTGTTTAGTTTTTCCAGATTTAAATATGCAGTAAAAATAATTAATACGGATAGTGAAGGAAACTAAACTGCTCAATAGCAGCAATTTAGATTACTTGACGATATGCAATAATTACTTATTTCTGAAATACCTTATCATCAATATACGAAACACTGCATTTCGTAAAAAAATAAGGGAAAAAAATGAAACTAAATTCGCTTTTCAACCACAGTCCAATGTACGTTAGTTAAATCAAACAAAGTTTCTGAGGGATTTTTTCTTTTTCGAACAATATCTTCTTGTGCTGGATACATTTCAATAATCATTGTTATGACAATAACAATGATTATTGTTACAATAACAAATCCCTCATAACAATCATTGTTATGGAGGGTTTTTTGTTCTTTTTCGAACAATATCTTCTTGCTCTGAATACATTTCAATAACATGAATGATTCCTTGAATACAGCATTTCGAACGAGAGGAGTAAGAATGGCAACAGAGGACGGAGGGTAAGCAAGAGAAAGTGGACGATGTAAATAGAAAACAACTCCATAGCCACCAGCTGCTCCTGTAAACTCGCAGCGAGGCGTGTAGAATGTCACCTTAGCTCGCGAGATTCATCGCTTTCTGTTCGGATAGCATCTGTCTTCCGCTCGTGGATGGGCTATGGAGACGCCATAAATAGCGAAGAACGGTCGAACTTGGACACTGGCAGCCTTCTTGTAATGGTATTTGGAAATGATTCATTGAAAGCGATTGGGCCTCGCCGAAAAACGTAACTGCCTGCCCGCCCCTGTAATATATAAGGATTTTCTGGGTGCAGCATAATTTGTGTAGCTTGATTTTATTTACTGCAGCACTTCTGGGAAAATATATGCAAGAAAAAACCAGTGTCAGCAGTACAGAAAGCAAGACAGAGACAGAGAGAGAAGTTGCAGTTTCGCAGTGAAATATAAAATGATAATATGATTTACGAAATTTATTTTGATTATCTTCTTCTTCTGATTATGGTCTTTGGTTTTACTGTAGAAATGATCTAGGTGAAAAAAGTGATTGTTGCTCAAAAAAAAATGCTCAGATTACAAATTAATGAGGATAGCAATGCTCTGTTTTCGAGGAGACTTCGTAGCTCAGTGTCGGTGATGCCCTTTCATCGGAAAGACGCGGTTCATATCCCATCTAGGATGTAAAGAAACTCATAAGGGCTTTATACGAAGGTGGAGGGTTTTTTATCCCTCAGAAGAGACAAACTCTCCAAAAATAATGCATTCTGGGAAATGACCAACTTCGGTGTTACACATTTAGTTTATTCGTTGACGCAGAATTTGTTTCTTCGCAGAACCTCTCAATCTTTCCTTGATAGCATTACTAGCAAGCACAAAATTTAGATGATGTTAGGAATAATGAATATAAATTACTTTTAAAAATGCATCAAAGGAACCAGCCTGCTCAACGAATCCAGCGAAGGCTGTTATTATTTAATACTTCACCGGAACGCAGTGTGTCTGACACATATAAACATGTCTTAAGAAGCTTTCCGTAAATCCCTTAAGGCTGTTATCCACCCTTATTTTCTTATGTATTCTTTATGTATACTACACAGTTAAAAAAAAGTAAAACTTTCGTAAGTTGTATAAATGAGTCTTCGTAGCTTAGTCGGTAGCATCGATGTCTATTGTTTTGAAAAGCCTCGGTTTCAATCCCGTCCAGAAGGAATTTTCATCTGAAGGTGAGTTAGTCAATCACCTACGGAAGTCGAAGTTTATCCTCCGTCGTAAATATATTATTTATATTTTTCTTTTGCAAAATGCGTCGACTAATCGAAAACTCACACATTGACGCACAGTAGACAATGGAGACGAGTAACCTCCCTATGATGACCTTAATTGAGTTTATAGGAAACTGTCTTAAGAGGTCATTGTGTCCTCAAACATAGTGAGAGATCGGATAGGATGCGGTAATTTATAATAAATCAGTAATAGTTCATCCTTTTTCCATATTATGGTACTTTTTTCTTTGTGTCTTTGTAGAATGTGATATTTTTTTCTCTTTCTGTCTTTCTCGATATTGTTTACAAGGCGCTAAATAAAGCCTGTGATCTATACAACTGTTTTGTTTCTTTGAATAAATATCAGACGATAACCCAATCATCATCTTTTGCCTTTAATCATTCTCCACTCCTCCCCGTTGATGTATTTCCAACTCTGATAACATTCTCCCTTAAATTCCCATCGCCAAATCTCCTGATCACACAAGAAGATAAAGTGTAAGTCATTGATTATGTAGAGAGCAACCCTCGAAGCCTTTTTCGAAGAGAGAGAGAGCGAGAGAGAGAGAGAGAAAATAAAAGAGAGCGAACAGAAGTGATTGTGATTTACTGTGTTCATAAATATTCCTTAAGGCATACGACTAAAATATCCATGTTTTATCGTTATAGACGTTCTCTAATAATTAAAAAAAAATCTTATCAAAAGCTTCTCTACTTAATTATCTTTATCGTAATGGCCTTTGTAATCTTCAATAAAAATGATCCTTCGTGCGTGCTGCATTCTTGACTGCTTGCCTAAGTGGGTAAAATATTTCCACCTTTTTCTGGTTAATTAAAATGCATTACTTTACATAAATCACAATTTTCTCTCTCTCTCTCCCTCTCCACAATCCGTTTTTCTTCTTTCTCTTTGTTTGCCCCTTTTCCTCCTCCCCCCTGTAATGGTGCTGCCCGTTGTTATAAATGAAGCAATTTTTACAAACACGAAAACTGTTATTGACGTGCAATGCTAGCCAGCAAATTACAGAACAAAAGCAAGTTTTACGCCAGGGAATCCAACCAGTCGTGAACAAATTATTATTTTGTGGCTTTTTTTATGTTTGTTTTTATTTTGATACTGAATCATCGCTTATTGTTCTTTCAAAAAAAAAGTCAGTTTGGAAACCACCCTGCTGAAAGGGGATGAAATCATTGGGAATGATCCCTTCATTGTTCTGAATGTTATTTGGTGTTATCTCCATGAATGGCATCAAATTCTGGGTTGATATCCCAGACATCCATATTATTTTCACAATAACATAGACTTCTAGAATATCAGCGCAATAATTTATCGATTTAATAAAGCTGATTTTATTTAAATAACTATTATTTCTACGTTTCATAAACGCAGTAATTCTGACAATTAGTCGCTATGTATTGTTGAAGCTGATCTTTGCAGGTATTGTTGGAAGCGATTGCTGTATGCATTGTTAGGACTGATCGCTGTAGACATTGTTAGGATTGATGCTGTAGATATTAATGGTACTATTGTTGCAGCATTGTTGGGATTGGTATCTGAAGTTATGCAGTAACTGATTGTTGTATACATTGTTAGAACTGAACAATACAGGCAAATAATTCGACTGTACCTATTACTAAATTTGCTGAGTTAAAGACCTAAAAGAAAATATTGTAAAAGGGATTGCTCGATGCAGTTATTGTTGGAATTTATTGTTTTATTCATTGTTAAAAACTGATCTCTATAGATTGTTTCAACTGGACCAGTTAAAATCCTAATAGCATATCTAGCAAAAATTTATAGTTATCTCTAAATCCAGCTTTTTTCAAAATAATATAGGTATTTATATGTAACTTATCTAATTATCTGAAAACGGATAAATTACTGCGGAGATACAACTGAAATCTGTAATTTATACAATGCCCTTTCAACACCAAAGCTTGGTGTTGAAAGGGCATTATCAATGCTCAACTATATTCTGCGCCGTCCATGGTGAATGTATAATTGAAGAACGTATCATATCCATTGGAAAGAATACCAAATTAGTCTATACTTGACAATATTTATCTTCACAAATAATCTGTGCAGTTTTTTTTTTCAAATATTGTGAATTCTATATTATACATGGGCTCCCTGTTTGGGAATCGCCAGCCATATTCTTAACTTTTACATCTCCTGGAAGCGGTGTTTCTGCGTGTATATATATATATTCAAATATGTAACATTATCGTGGATTTTAACTACTTAAATCCGTGTCGTAAATATTTCATTTTTGACCTTATGAATTTAGTCATAAAAAATAAAATATGAACGAGGCTATCCATACAGAGAAGACGTATCTTTACAATATTTCCATGAAGAAAACCATGGTAATTATGAAAACACAAACATAATAAACTTGTAAAGTACTAAAAGTGATGAGCGAGCATCCATGACCTTTCCGCCGGCCAACTAGCTAAGCATGACTACAGTAAAGTGTAGGCTGTTGCAACCCGATGTCTCTCTTTATTGTTTCACAATTTTCCCCTCCTCATTCTGGTTCACTATTATGCAAAGTTAGCCTACCCGAGGGACTACAGATATCAGCACGATGTACGGTGCATCTCGTTAAAACTTCTCGCAGAACAATTCATTCTGGATGTTCCCTCATTAGTTCATTTTACGCGGCTCCAACAATTCCCACGTGTTTCTCTGCAAGATAACTAAGTTGCTTCCCGCTTTAAATAAACTACAGAAAGACCAGGAACAAATTACCTGCTTAAAATTAGCTACATAGAGGGGAGGAGACAGGGGAAGGGAAATCTAATAAAATACTTCAAAGATTTAACGTATATTTGCTAAGTCGTGAGAAATAGCGAACGGTACAGATGTTAGATGCCGCATTAACGTCATGAGAACTCAATAACTGAATTCAAAGAGAAATGTAAAAGAATGTGTTGGTGAATTATAAATATACTAAGTAATCGTGAATTATCTTCAACGTCTTCAGTGGGTTTACTCGATGATCTTTCATCTACGTGGAAAACAATTTATTATATTAAATCGTTAAACATACACAGAAGAAAGAAAATTACTAATGTGCTTGATGTCGATTTTTGAAGCCTTTCTTTTTAAGTATAAAATGTATTTGAGAAACTGTGTGGTACAGTGAATGAAGAATGGAAAATAGATGCACATAAACCGTAAAAGAGCTACAAAATATGTTAAACACAGGTTGGAAAATGTATCTTTGAAGATGCAGTTAAGGAGGAGTATGAGAAATGGTAAAAGAATCAAAAGAAGTGCGGAGTTTTCTTATATAAGCCTGAAAAAATATATATATTATCAATGAAAGTATATTGAAAAAGCATGCAAGAAGAAAGACAGGAAACCGAATGTCTACATAAAAATAAGACTGTACCAGTGACCAGTCTGTTGGACAAAGTCGAGCATCTGAAGGAAGTTTTGTACATAATATAACAAGGAGGTCGTAAAATTATTATTTCTTCAAGGGAAACATGAAATTAGTAGCAAAGAGTGCATGGATGTTGGCGAATGTGTTTGAGTGGTAGATGATTTTCACCTCCAGATGTGACACCACCTGCTGAATGGAAACCATCACTTAAAAATTTTTCGTCTTGGAAGCCGATATATGGATTATCTACCAGACACCGGTTTTCAAGACGTAGATTTTTGTGGATGAGCTCATATTAAAAAAAAAAATTAAAAAAAAAATTAAATCAGTATTTAAAAATCATATTTTGAAATGAGGGCCTCCGTATCACAGTCAGTGTAGACGAAGCCCTTTGGTCGGAAAGACCTGGGATTCGATTCCAGTCAGTGATGTTAAGAACGTTTAGCTGGTCTCTTTCGACGAAAGGTGAGTTAGTGGGTCTCATGCGGAAGTAAGGTTTTTTCACCTGGAAACTCGGGTTTTTCATCTCTCCCAGAACAGGCAAATCATCCCCGCGAACACACGCTTCTCCAGACCTAGGACACCTCCAGGAATAAGGAGTAACCAACCTATTCCGTAGGATTTCGGATCCGAATGCCTACACGGTAAAAAAAAAGTGGAAGTCAACATGAGCGTAAATTAGAATAGGATAGGGTTTTTAAATAATGAAAAACTATATTTTGAAATGATTATGATGCGAAATGTACGCAAAATTTATAGTTAATATACATAAAACATGTATTTTGTAACAGAAGACAGATGCAAAAACATTATTTTCGAGGAGTAAGTCATTAAATTTTGATATAATAGAAACTAACCGGATTATCTGTTTGCCTCAGAGAACAGAGTGAGGTAATGCATTGAGGAAGTGCTTCGTTGGCATTCCAATAGATTTCTTTAGTTATTTTGCGTAGCACACTTTGGGAATGGAGACTTGTGCGTTCAGCAGAATTGTGCGTTGGATTTTCATTAGAATGAAAGGTCATTCATAACACGACATTGCTTTTGTCAAGAATTTCCGAGGACAGACTAATTTTGAGCGGAAAAGAAATTTAAGCTGATTTATAAGGCAATTTATGAAATTTAAATTGATAAACGATTGAAATATTAAAGATTGATAGACCACCAATATTTCTGGAAGACTACATGCCAGTGACGAACCACGGGAAACTGCAAGGTAATGAAAAAAGAATTGACCTCATATAATTGCAGTTATGTGAGATCAATTATAATATAATATTGGGAGTAGTTCAGTGGCGGCTCGTACATAAGCACTGCGACACCGCAGCACCCCCAAGGAAAAAAATGAAAAAATTAAATTTTGTTTGTGTTTATAAATAATAAAAATGCTTACAACATTATATAAATGCAGTACAACATGTTAAAGGTTACAGCTTATGTTTCGACAGTGATTGGATAGTTAATAATTGGAATTGTTCGATTAACGCTTTAAATTACGAAACAAATGCACTGCGAGCTAACGCACTGTCGGAATTATCACGTTCGGCCAATTGCAGTTAGACTCGCTGATATTCGTTTGCGCTTCTCATTGCATAACAAGTGATTTCGACACTGCTCGTTTGGGCAGTGTATCGTATGCTTGAGCGCGTTATTTGTGTGAGATACGAAACTTTTATTATTGGTGCGTGTTCGTGGTGAGGGTGAATTATTTTTTGTAAATCTTATTTTATTTTGTTAAAATAACATATAATTATTTATTTGTTATAGATACAAGGCTGAATCATGACTGTTGAAAATATGCAAATAATTCTTTTTTTTTCAATTATCGTTATTACACGAAACAAATGCGCTGTGAGAATTATCGCGCCAATAGCAGCTGGAATCGCCGATATTCGTTTACGCTTATCATTGCACGTTACAAGTGATACTGACACTGCTCGCTTGGCCAGTGTAGCTTACAGATAAATTGTATTCATGCGCACGTTATTTCTGTGAGATACGAAAACTTTTATTATTGGTATGTATTCGTGGTGAGGGTGAAATATTTTTATTAAAGCAATTTTTTTAATATGTCAATTTATTTATTTAAACTAGCTAAACAAAAGTCATGGGAGGACTTTGGCAAGAATATAGATATCAAGAAGGTGGTAAGATATTCTGGAGGTTGTTGAAGAAGCTCAGAAATGGAGGAAAGAGTGCTGTAAAAGGAGTTAGAGATGATAAAGGTGACATGAAAACGGGAGAAAAAGATATCCTTGAAGTATGGAGTGATTACTTCGAAAAATTGCTAAATGAAACAAGCAGTGATAGCACAGAGGTAAAAAAAAATAGGCATACAGTCAGGAATACATGTCCATACTTGGAAGTAGAAAAAAGCCATCGGAGGCTTGAAATGTGGAAAGGCAGCAGGAGTAGATCATATGCGACCAGAAATGCTGAAGTATGGTGGTATAAAAGTCTTACAGTGGTTGCACTGCATAGTTCAGAAGGCCTGGACCGAGGGACGAATTCCAGACGATTGCAGTAGAGCTCTCATAGTACGCATATCTGAATGTGAGAATTACAGAGGTATTTCCCTACTGAGTGTTCCTGGCAAGATCTATGCAAGTATACTTGAGAAACGGTTGAGAAGAATTGTGGAAGAAAAGCTTGGTGAAGAACAAGCTGGATTCAAGCCAAATAGAGGCTGTCAGGATCAGATCTTCACTTTACTACAAATAGTCGAGAAAGCATGGGAATATAACAAAGATCTGTATTTAAGTTTTGTCGATTTGGTAAAGGCATATGACAAGGTGCCAAGAGAGAAGCTATTCAATACGCTACAGTTATATGGTGTCAATGGGGCATTATATCAAGCAATACTTAGTCTTTATTTGAGTTGTAAGTCAGCAGTTAGAATTGAAGGAAGTACAGAAAGATGGTTTAATGTTAAATCTGGTGTGATGTAAGTTTTTCATGTAGTGCTATCATATCCTGTACACCCCTTGAGGGTACATGTCAGGAATTTGATGATGATGATGATTTATTTATTAATAAATTGGTTATTGATTAGGAAAAAGGATTTTTTTTTATTTATTTTTTATTTTGTATATGCAGCATCCCCACTTAAAGTTTTCACCGGCCGCCACTGGCGTAGTTTGAAGTTACCGATTTCTGTTGATGCAGTGTCACAGGCTGCCATGTTTATCAGATGTGCTAGACGTGGTACGATGTGTTACAGTGCATGAAATAATGATTACATAGACTTTCTCCACAATTGCGAGAAAACAAAAATTCGCATTGCAAGAGGAAAGCTGATAATTAAACCCCCACTAACACGTAGGTGTAAGAATTCAAAAAATCTATTTGACCAAAGAGTTATCTATTTTTTATTAAAATATTTTCCCCCCCCCCACCCCCCCCCCCCCCCACCCCCCCCCCCCCCCACCCCCCCCCCCCCCCACCCCCCCCCCCCCCCACCCCCCCCCCCCCCCACCCCCCCCCCCCCCCACCCCCCCCCCCCCCCACCCCCCCCCCCCCCCACCCCCCCCCCCCCCCACCCCCCCCCCCCCCCACCCCCCCCCCCCCCCACCCCCCCCCCCCCCCACCCCCCCCCCCCCCCACCCCCCCCCCCCCCCACCCCCCCCCCCCCCCACCCCCCCCCCCCCCCACCCCCCCCCCCCCCCACCCCCCCCCCCCCCCACCCCCCCCCCCCCCCACCCCCCCCCCCCCCCACCCCCCCCCCCCCCCACCCCCCCCCCCCCCCACCCCCCCCCCCCCCCACCCCCCCCCCCCCCCACCCCCCCCCCCCCCCACCCCCCCCCCCCCCCACCCCCCCCCCCCCCCACCCCCCCCCCCCCCCACCCCCCCCCCCCCCCACCCCCCCCCCCCCCCACCCCCCCCATCAGTAAAAAAAATTAAACCTCTCTGATTAAGCAAGATTTTTTTTCCCCATTTAGCAAGCAGATTTCCGAAGTGTCTGCCATTTGCTGCACTTTGTAGCTACGCACCGCCGGTCTTGTAATCACATTTATCCAGAGATCTCTCCAGGTTTTGACAGCAACGTTGTGCAGTGCACCAGAACTTCCACTGCTGCTTACCTCCCATGGCGTGCTACATCTGTAACGATAATATTGACAGTGGTGTAGGCAGCCACTGGGAGTGCAAAGCTCATCTATCTAATTACCTCCACCGGTTTGAATACGAACACCACACTCAACAAAAAAAATTATCTTCATTCCCATGCAGGTAATTACTTTTGCTGTATCGAAGTTTGTGCAGACCACGTGAAAAACACGATTGGAGAATGACTGGCGTATTTTTCTAGGAAGAACGGGGGGGGGGGGGACCGAGACAGCTTTGCTTGCAGAGTGAGTGTAATAACGATGAGGGTGAAGTCGGTACTTCATTAGGGAAAATGAAAAACAAAATGGCTCTCAACAAAAGTATTTTTCCAACGTCAGAGCTGTTAAATACTGAAAAACTATTAACTGAATACCTGATAGTTTTTCATGTTTTCAATTTATTTTAAGGAGGTTTTTTGTTTCAAAAATCGATTAGATCATAGGTCATCTGTCATGGCACTAGACCCGCACATGCCAAGGTATTTCATCTTTCTCAAAGAAATGCATCAGCAATCCGATCAATGAATTTCAGACTCTCATAGCACGCAGAATGACGTATGCTTATACGTTGTTTTTAAAACCTTACGAAGAATCCGGGAAGAAGACATATTTCATTTGAGAAAACTGAGTAGAGAAAATACATTTCTCGGTATGTTTTTGGAAACACATTTGTCAAGGTGTTCAAATGTTGCACGAATCTTCAAATTCGTCAATGGTGTGTGGGATAGAAACGAAAGAACTAATGTTACTATCAGATCCACATATTAAAATAATAACCGGTGTCTTAAATCCTATGGAATAACAACGAAACAGTTGATTAAATTTTTGGCAACTAGGTGCGCATATTGCGCTAAATTCAGATCTTTTACCACACATTGTAGTCTTCTTTACTGACGATGTCTTTGGAATAAATTGAGGGAAAAAAACTTGCATTAATTCCCGAAGAAGAATGGTTATTTAAATACTTCTAAATTCATAGCTGTTTTAATGCCTTTACACAATGCCTTAAGTTAGCAGTGAGGATGCTAATGCCATCACTAAACAATTAATAATTTGAAATGCAACACCACTGACATCTACTGATGCTCTTATGCCCTAATAGATTGCCGAATGATATTAGGTTTAATCAAGGTGTCCCATTTTGAAAAAAAAAAAAAGTACACTTAGCGCATATAATCTATAATAAATTTTGTTAGGAGTTTCAACAGTTATAGCAAACAACGCACGTTTGGCAGCCAAAGGTGTGGTGTTTGTAAAGTTTACTTAAACATCTTGCATTTATTTTATCTGTCTTTATGCATATCGACGACGGCATGATTGTCCAAGTTGTTAACATATCTTCTTTTCAGCGAATAGGCTGCGGGGTCGAATCCAGCCAAAGCGTGGATGTTTGTGACTGCCTTACTAATTCCGTGTGGAACGTGAGTTTCGACCCTACAACTTCTTTTTCCAAGCGACTTCACTCCCGAAGCGCTATTAGTAACGGTAGAGACCACACGCATGCAATGACAATGTGACCAAAAAAACAATAAGATGTATCAATACCTTTAATCCAGAGAGATTTTACTGAAATTTGGTACTTTAGATGTTTAATTAACTTCTGGTTATTTTATTTTTGGTCTAAATCGGACCATTTTTCTAACCAAATCTGAAAAAAGTTTAGAAATTACGTAATGTAATCTTCTCTGTATGGAAGTAATTTTTTGACTATATTTTTATAAAAACAACACGGGGAAGGTTGTAAAGCTATTCATTAGTCTCGTAGTATACTAACAGTTAGGTAATCCAAAAACAGTACTCTAGAGAAGACCAAACATGGCACTTTTTCAAACTTCCAGTAAGCTAGATTCTGGTCTCATTTCTGGCACTGAAACCTTCTAAATGCATTCATAATTATTGGGCCTGAATCCGAACTTTCAAAGGAGAGTACAAGCGATGTCCACTCAGCCAGTTAAGCTGGATTTGGTGTGGTTGCTAAAAGTTTTCAAATTTCCTCAATATTAAATCGTACTATCAGTTCTTAATGGTAAAAGTATATGTTACAAAATAGATTACTCCAGAACGCCTCTATTAATTGCTCTCAAAATAGGCGACACTACTATACAATAATGCTATTTGCGAGATGCATTTTTAGATTGTCACATATCATTTCCATACTCTTAACGATGTCGTGAAGTTCAAAAAACCTTTTTCTGTGTAATTTGGCTCGGATAGTTTAACTTGGTCATCTTTACTCTCTCTCTCTCTCTCTCTGAAGTGCGTTTTTCCAATTCAAGTCTGCAGTTCATTAGCTGAATAAATACGAGCGAAGTGTTTTCCCAATGTGTACTTCTCTTGTGCAAATGTTTCTAATGATGTCTGACTTTTCCTACAACGAGTGCACTTCCTCAGAGCTCAAACTAATCAAAGTTAACCTAAAGATGTCACTTTCCTTAGCCTTTCAATGAAATCGCTGACTGTATGATTTTTCCCCGAATAGAATTAAGATGTATTAATGAAAACAGCTTACGAGTTTTCGTTCATAGTGTTGACGTTCTTTTCCTATCGTTGCTTCGCTGAAGTGCAGTGTCTATCCTCGATATTCAGTATTTGATTTTGCATTAAAAATTCAGTACTGACTTTGTTAAAGAAACGCACGAGGATGAATTAAACACCTTTGATAGTATATTTACCTTTTCTTTCCTTTTGGGTGATAGAATATTATCAACGTTTCGGAATAAACAAATGAAAGACGACTCTTCGTATGTGTTTTCATGTTTTTTTCCGGCAGGTGGCGACACTGTAGCGACAGTTACCATATTCCAAGCATGATGGATCTAACTTTTGTGTCCGCGCCAGAACACCGAAGTATTATGTAATTTTTGTGGTCTTAGAATGCCACACCAAGCGTCGCTGATGCGACAAGATCTAGCTGGTTAATGAGTTCAGAATGCAGGTGATTTTGAAATGGTAAACCAATCGTTTTGGCCGATTCAGGTCACACTCCTAATGACAATGCTCATCATCCCGTTGAACATCTTACTGGGTTCAACTCCAGTCATGCGACAGGAACATTTATAAGGGCATTTTAGATGAGTTAGTTTCCCACTAATGTGTCAAGATTTTCTCCCCCAATACTTGGAAAATAAGCAAACCATCCACTCTTGACTTCGCACTTCTCACAACATATTGAAACTTCCACCCTTTGTTCTTCGTGGTTTATAAACAGCCACCGCCCCTGGTGGCAATCACTAGAATTCGATATGTATGAACTACCTATTGTAACACAAGGGATATATGTTCGTGATAACTTTGTTCCAACATCAAAAGTAGCTGGAGCATTTTTACGTCCTATCTCATATCGTCCTAAATTTCTGCAATTTTAAAACATGACGTAGGTTGGATAAGAATTTTTATTTAACAAAAAAAAATTCAAATGTCTCTTTTGCACTTTTGAAATAAAATAACTCAGTGGATAATTTGCATCTTTAAGTCCAGTGACGCGAAGATCCCTATAATGAGATTATCCCAAGATGCCTTGAGACCTTAATTTGATTCCATTTACTTTGATAGCAACACGAACGTAAATTCTGATGGAAATTATGGATGACTGGTTTGGATTGGTTTATAGTTTATTTGGCACAAAAACTACGAAGGTCACTCTGTGCCATACTAAGGTTTCAACTATACATAAGCAATTAAAGAAAATTGTAAACAATATGTCTGTACAAAAATTAAGTTCCACAAAGCAGTATCTACATAGAAACAGAATTGCTGCAGAGGGCACAGCAACACAGAAGATTAAAGGCTATAGTATTACAAAAATTGTCAACAATATAAGTTGTTGTATTGTTGACAAAAATTGTCAACAATACAACAAAATGCGTGTACAAGCCAAGGAATGCAGTATCGACATATAGTTAAAATTATAACAGTTGTTTTTACAGCCATACATAAATAGGCAAAAAGGAATTATTATACAATGTATGCATAAAAATAAAATTTGGCAATGTGGTATAAATATATACATATAAACAACATTACAAGAAGGTTACACAAATATACAAGGTGTCCTACAGCAATTAAGTTTAGCAGTGGTATTTGCATATTAATAAAATTACAACAAGGTAACACAAGGTTATAGAAATGCATGATTGGTCAGAAATTAACCTAATGAATAATATATACATTAGTATTCAACTCCTGCACATACACATCACAAAACATTACATACATCGTAATGCAGTATATACGTACAAAAGTTAAGTGAAGCAATACAGCATTTACATATAAACAAAATTACAGTCCAATGTGTTTGTATAAATTAATTCTTTGTAAAAAATTAAAAACATCATTCAGTCTGCCTGAGTGTATATGGTCTGGCCAGGTAGGCAAAAATTTCATTCCTCTCTCGTGCAAAGTGCTGGCACTCTACAAGTATGTGATAAATAGTGAGACGTGTATTGCAGCACAGCCAACAGATGTATTAGTTCTTGAACCACCAGTATAGATAGGCAAGAAATCAGAGTGTTGCTGTGTGCATAAAACAATTGGAGGTAGACAGATGACAGAGTATGAGATTTCTGTAGCTGACAAAGTGAGAGGTTTCAGGATGGTGTGCAAACCTGCCATGGAGGGATGCTGTTATGTTTAGTGTTTACAGCATTTACATATAAACAAAATTACAGTCCAATGTGTTTGTATAAATTAATTCTTTGTAAAAAATTAAAAACATCATTCAGTCTGCCTGAGTGTATATGGTCTGGCCAGGTAGGCAAAAATTTCATTCCTCTCTCGTGCAAAGTGCTGGCACTCTACAAGTATGTGATAAATAGTGAGACGTGTATTGCAGCACAGCCAACAGATGTATTAGTTCTTGAACCACCAGTATAGATAGGCAAGAAATCAGAGTGTTGCTCTGTGTGCATAAAACAATTGGAGGTAGACAGATGACAGAGTATGAGATTTCTGTAGCTGACAAAGTGAGAGGTTTCAGGATGGTGTGCAAACCTGCCATGGAGGGATGCTGTTATGTTTAGTGTAGGCAATGTTGTCAACATTTATACCAAGAGCTTGCATAGTCTCTTTAATACTTTAATACCAAAAGGACACATGGGAGTTTGAAGTGTGTGGTATTGAGCTTCCCAGTGCAGAGAAAAGAGACTAGTCCATGTAGGATGATCTGGGAGAGACTTTATCTTTAGGGCATAATTAAGAGACAACTGTTTCCGTCGAAGTGATAGAGCTGGTTCATTTGCTTCAACATAAAGACTCTGAGTGGGTGATGTGCGAACGGCACCAGTAGCTATCCGTATACCTTGATGATGAATGGAGGTTACTCTGTGTTGCAGAACCATAGACTTGAGACCCATAATCCAGCTTTGAACGTATAAGTGCATGATAAAGATGGAGCAATGAAGATAAGCACCCCTCGCAGTAGAGGATAGAGTGCGAAGAACGCTCTCTTGCACTTTTCTCTTAGCTGACGAATGTGTGCTAGAAATGCACGTTTATTGTCAATGATCAGTTCCAAGAACTTGGCTTCTGTAGCTACTGGAATAACAGTGCGTCCCATTATTAATTCATGATCTGAGTGAGGAGTGCGTTTTCGACAGAAGTGTACACAAACACTTTTTTCTGTTGAAAAGCTAAACCCATTACTAAGAGCCCACAGAGAAACATGATCAATTGCTTGCTGAAGTTGTCTTTCAGTTACCCTCACGTCACGGGGGTGGCTACACATTATGAAGTCATCAACATATGGAACATTGTCTACAGTGGGAGGAAGCTGTTCAGTGATTGAGTTAAGTTTAACAGCGAAAAGTGTCACACTTAAGACAGAGCCTTGGGGAACAAGGCTCTGTCTTAAGTTCTTGATGATATGATCGAGATAACGTATTTCCCACTCTGACTTGGAAAATTCGCCTGGAAAGAAAGTTTTTAATAAATACAGGAAAGTGTCCTTTAAGAACCAGGTTATAGAGGTCTTTTTAGTATGCTATATCTCCAGGCTGTGTCATAAGCTTTTTCCATGTCAAAAAAAAAAAACTGAAACAAGGTGTTCTTGATTTAGAAATGCATCTTTTATTCAAGTTTCTAAACGAACCAAATGGTCTAAAGTTGAGCGATGTCTACGGAACCCACATTGTGTATTGGAGAGAAGATTGTTGCTTTCTAAATATCAGAGAAGTCTGCCATTAACCACTTTCTTTAGTATCTTACAAAGAAAGCTGGTCAGAGCAATGGGTCGATAATTATTTACTTGTGTTGGATCTTTTCCTGGTTTGTTCCCAAATTCTTGGAATAAGTCAATGACAATTGACTTATTCCTAGAATTTGGAAACTTTTCCTCCTTCCACTACAATTATTCTATTGTATAGTAAGAGAAGGAGTTCTCTTACTATACAATAGAAGATGATGGTAGATGTTTTATCATTTCATAATGGATATCTCACCATAGCTGCACTAGGGTGAGATAGTAAGAGAGCTCTTTTTAGTTCCTCCTTAACAAATAGCTGATTGTATGGCTCAAGAACATTGGTAGAACAATGTAGCCTTTGTTTCTCTTGCTGTTCTTTCAGAATTAAAAATTCAGGAGGATATGAAGCTGTTGCTGAGATTTTGACAAAATATTCTCCCAGAGTGTCTGCAATAGCTTTGGGATCAGAAAAAACACTTCCATTATGGTCTAAGATAGACAAACAATGTGTTCTATATCTGCCTTTCATTTTCTGGATTTTATTCCATACAATTTTTGGACTGGTCATTTCATTAATTGATGTAGTAAATTGGATCCATGATTGTGTTTGACTCTGACGCCTCACATAGCGTGCTTTGGCTGGAGCACACTTGAAAGCTATAAGGTTTGATATAGTGGATATCTACGAAATATATCCCATGCTCTGTGTTGATCTTTTTTGACGGTCTGACATTCTGGGTTCCACCAAGACTTTCGATGGAGTAGAAAACGAGATTATGTTTTTGGGATGGAGGCTGTTGCTACCTGGACAATACACTCTGTTATATATTTTACCGCTTCATTGATAGGCATTTGACTGATGGCATCAGCATTAAATTTTGCAAGATGAAAGAAAGTGTTCCAGTCAGCCTGGTCCATTTTCTATATAGGTATCCGTGTGGGTGAACATGATTCCTGTGAAGAGATTGTGCAGAGAACAGGAAAGTGATCACTTCCATATATGTTCTCTTCAACGTCCCACGTGAGCAGTGGAAGAATAGAAGGGGAGCAAATTTTAAGATCAATTGCAGAATATGAACAGGTAGGAATATGAAAGAAAGTATTGAGTTTATTGTTTAAAAAGGAGAGGTTATTATTATCAAGAATTCTTTCAATGATTCGACCTTGTCTATTAGTGTTGTCACTACCCCATAGAATACTGTGATCATTAAAGTCACCCATCAAAAGTATGGGTTCAGGCAGTTGCGAGATAAGGTTATGAAGATCAATTTTATTTAACGCAGCACTTGGTGGTAAATAAATTGAACATACTGTAATAAGAAATCCCACGGAGAAGCGAATCACTACTCTTCCAGAGAAGTATTAAATTGGACCTGATGGAAAGGAATATGACTGCCCACAAGGATAGCTACTCCTCCATGAGCAGGACCAACTCCAGTTCTGTCCTTGTGTACAACAGTGAAATTACTAAAGGTAGGGTCCTCATTGGGTCTTAAGTGTGTTTCCTGTAGACAAAAGCAGAAAGGTTTCTGTTTCTGCAACAGAATCTTGATATCATCGATATTCTGGCGAAATCCACGACAGTTCCATTGTACAAATTTCCTATTGTTTTGGTTTTGTAGACTTGTCTGGTTTTCGAGAGGTTGAGGGCTTACCTTTGTCATATTTATATTTATCAATTGTTTTGGGGAAGTATGGACGGCCAGTCTCCATCTCTTCCTCTAGAAGAGTATTCAATACGTCTGATGTGTTATGGTCAGTTAGTAAGTTTAGTTTACTTTTACTGGGTACTGAAGTATCCATTTTTTCTGTGGGAGTATCTGGTGGTTGATGCTTAAGTGATATCTTTGCCATAATTTTTTGGCAAGTATGTTTTCATCGAGTGGGATCATTTTTGGAGTTGTCTCTGGAGTAAAGCCATAGGTCATACGATTGATGCGCTCAACAGAGCAGAGAAGTACTTGTCATCATAAGGTGCAGGTATGGTGAAATTATCAGATGGTCGAACTATCAGATGGTCTGTTTTCATTCTGTGTATTTCTTTTTCATCTTTCCATTTCTGACATGCACGAGAGTAAGCTGGATGATCTCCCCGACAGTTGACATATTTTACTTTTTTTGCCCATCAAGATTTGTTATCATGCTCTTCGAGCACAGGTATACCACATCGAGCACAGGTAGTAGAACCACGACGGGCAGTTTGGGCATGTCCATATCTCTGACATTTAAAGCATCTCAGTGGGTTAGGGATGTACATTCTGACAGGAGGACAGCTGAGATACCCTGCTTTTACAGATGTTGGAGGCTTAGGTGTACCAAAAGTAAGGATAATATTCTTGGTTGGAACCAGGCGACCATCCCTACATATCAGGATGCGCCTCACACCTGTCACTCCTTGATCTTTAAGTTCTGAACATATCTCCCCATCAGGAACATCAAGGAGATCCCATTCTGATATCACTCCTCTACATATTGTAATTTCTATTCCACCCATTGTTGTTTCTCTCAGTAGTTTCCTGGAATGTTTCTGACATAATGTTTCCACAAGGACAGCTCCAGAACGCAATTCTTAACAGTTTTGGGAGGTCCTGCCAGTCCTTCTAAACTCTTTTGAATAAAGAAGGGTAACATTTTCTCTATTGGTTTTTCACCTGTAGCATGAATGATTAAAAATGTTGGTAGATTTATACTAGTATCATGTACCCTTTGTTTCTTACTTCTGTTTCCATATGCTGTATATGCAGTACTTGGTTAGGACTTTGGTAGTGCCCTGAAACATTTGAGAATAAAGGATTCATGCTCAAGAAGTTTTTGGTTCAGCGCCAGAGCTCCCCACCCAACATGGAGCCGCACATGGACGTCCACTGCTTGGAAAGCAATGACTGCGCCTCAGGAGTGGAACACCAGGGCTGAGTGGAACGCCAGAGCTACCCTGGATGCTATACCGGCACTACAGCAAGCCTAGGATCCCTACCCCGGACCATGAGGTGAGAGACTTACTGCAACACCGTTGACCCTTGCACGCAAGCCCACTAGCCGATTGATCCTGGCTGGGCCATCCAGGACCACCCGTCTTGCCGAAGCAGGGGCCAAAGTAGTGCAAGACTAAAAGGATTCCCCTTTCAGGATGTCCACGGGTCGCACTGTGGGATCCCAGGGCGTTGGATCCCAGTGATGGTGGTCTGTGGAGGTCTCCTCCCAGTGATGGTGGAGGAGACCTCCCATCACTGGGAGGTCTCCTCCACCACGAACAGGCCTCATATGGAGGGGAATTATGGATGAGAACAGCAGAATCATATGCAAAGAATAGGCAGATCTTCGTTCAGTAGTGGATGGACAATGGTTGATAAAAAAATAAAAATCTGCACTAACGAATAGTTTGGATTTTGAAATTGATGGTGGAATTCATGCATGCTTACAACAGTTTTCCACAGAGACCGTGTCTCGGAAGAGAAGTTTATAAAATGGTGTTCCAGACAGGGTGATGTCCACTTTAATTCTGTAGGCTAACTGAAGTTCTGGAAGCAGTTGGAAATTTTGAGAAAGATGGCTTGCGAGTGACTGTCTTTGTTAATATACATACATATTGCAAGCGATGTGAGTTAAACGCCAAAGTAATAATAAATCAGTATTTATTATCAATTATTTTTAAAGTACTCAACTTTTTTGCATTAAAATTATAAAAAAGCTATGATTTGAGTGTAAAAAAAAATTGTGTTCACTTCGAATAACGCGGTTCTTATTTCGAAATAAATACATTTGAAAACATAATCGACTTTCTGTCTTTGCTGTCACTAAAATTCGAGCTGGTAATAAATAAACTTTAATCCTTCGTGTGTTAATATAATAATAATAATAATAATAATAATAATAATAAAACTTTGATGAGAATTCGTAATTTTCTTTCAATTTTATTGTTTTTGCAGAAAGCGATTTCTTCTCGTAAAATGAAGAATCGAGGCTGTCACTATGCGGACGAATTAACCGATGGTAACACACGCACACACACAAAATCCATCAAACTGCCACTAGCAAAAAAGAGAAATATTTAATTAAATACGGCGTCTAGAGACAGCGATCATCACGGTCTTGTCACTGTCTTCTTGCCTAATTTGGCAAACCTCCTTAACATTTCATCCTTCGTTGATTACCACACACGAAAGAGTAGATTTGATAAATAATTTCCCCGTCTGGGGGAATTGACTACATAACAACGGAGCACAAGAAAGGGAATTGCATTCAGCCATACAGAATTATGATAAAGAAAATGGGGAAAACGTTAACATGAATGCACGCCATTCTGCAGAAGTTCTAACAAAAACTATAAATGGGAAAAACCGGTCGATTCTTCTATCAAAATGTAAGTCAATTCTTATATTGAAGAGGACTCGTTGGTCTCGTTCCTAATCGAAGCTTCTAGCATATCCTAAAGGTGCTCATTTACGTTTTGTTTGGAATTTCACCGCCGCCCTGACCCGGCGCTCTCAACCCATACTATTTACGAGTGCAGCCATTTAGTTATTGTATACAGCTGTACTGTATCACGTGATTTCTCATATGAAAAAAAAAAAAAACTTCAAAGATACTATAATTGCGTTCCTGATTGGAAGAGCGGCTTTCCAACTTGGAGACTGTTGGCTCGAATCCTACTACGGGCGTGTTTGTAATGTCTTCAAGTGACTGATGAATTTCACTGTCTGATGTGCTACCACTACTTTTGCTTATTGGAAGCCTGAGGAATATTCTTTTTGACATCTAGAGCCTGATTATTGGTTGTTCCGGCCACTTGCTAATGTGAACTAAGCTTCATCTTAATTAGAAGGGATAAAATTTAATTTAGTGCCAGTCGGCAATTTTGTGTATGTTAGAAGCTAAAGTATGCTTTTTTCTTAAACTCTTTTTCTATTAAAATATTGCAATCTTAATTTACTTAAGTTTTTACCTAATACTATTTTTATTTCTGATATTAATGAAAAAAAATTAATTATTCGTTTCACACCATTTTTCTAATTCTATACTGCATAATTAAATAAATTGTTCCTTATTTTAATGATTTGTAGGAAAGGTGATGGTGATTGATGTGTGGGCCACCATACTCTTGGAAGGTAATGGATGGCAATGCTTTAGCCAATGAAGTTCTAACTGAGGCTTGGCTATTGCTCTTACCCTCCTGTCATGATCAGAGCTTTAATAGCTCAATAACACCTTATCCCTACACTGTCCTCTACAGATCTACAGATAACGGGGAAGATGAAAAGCATTCTTGCTTCGCCCCTTTAAGCCAGTCCTTATAAAGGACTAATGATTTGTAGGGACGGTAATGGATGGCAATGCTGTAGCTAATGAAGTCCTAACTGAGGCTCGGCTATTGCTGTTACCCTCCTGCCATGATCAGAGCTTTAATTTAATAGCTCAATAACACATTATTCCTACAGTGTCCTCTACAGATAACGGGGAAGATGAAAAGCATTCTTGCTTCGCCCCTTCAAGCCAGTCCTTATAAGGACTAATGATGTGTAGTATTGTCGCTATAACGATAATACTGAAAGTCAATTTGAATAAATTGAATTGCCAACTATTAGAAGCAAGAATACCAATCATGTCTGTTTAGTGTATTTGACTTTTTTTTTTTCATGAGTCGATCCCTCTATCTCTGTATGAAATCGGCTAATTGATCTTCAAGATAAGATTTATTTTTGAAAGTACGTTATTTCCAAAAGCAGAGCACTATTACTCTCCAAATGTGCTCAGTAATAAAATAAAAAAAAAAAATCGAATTCCTTAAACACAATTTTCTGTAACTGAAAAATCCTTTGTCGATTTCAACTTATTTTGCGTTGATTGAAATAGATATATAATATAGAGGCGAAGTAAAGGCATTCAGAATATAAAAAATGAGGGCTTTATCCAAAATGGAAATTGAGTGGCTTAGCGATACTAGAAAGAAATAGATAGATGGATAGATAGCCTTTCTCTCAAGTGATAGTTTTGAAAGCGCGAAGCACAATTTCTCCAGACGTCATAGACCTGCGGAACATGCAAGCATACGCTCCCATCGCCACTGCCATAAACACATAGATCAATGTTAGCGGTTGCAGAGCACAGCATGCAAGGGCTATTAGCTTTATCATGTCTGCACCTCGACAACAACTCCGTTTTCTCCGAGAAATAGAGGAAGTCGTAAGATGCGAGGGCGGGAAACGACGTGGGTGGGTAAGTTACGCTATGAGCTTTACATTTTCTGCAAAAATCATAAAGTGGAAGCCTAAACATTACGAAAACTCGCCCCGAGGTGAAACAACACTTGGGAAGACCGCTATTGCTGATAAGTGGGATGTCTGGTGGTGCGCAAGTGAGGAGGAGGAGGGGGGGGGATACTTCGCTGCTTCGTTAACCGTGACGATTCCCATATCTTGTACATCTAATATTAAATCACACGGCTTCTTGTCACGCAGACCTCGGTAACGCAGTAACGCGCGGATGTTATTGAATTGAAGATCGTTGTCATGGCAACCGTCAAAGTAACGGTGTACTGAAATAGCTTACCAACCAATGAACATAAGCAGATTTGGGACAGAAATCAGTGAGGAGATTTAGTTGTCGCTGGTAATTATCTCCGAAATTTCTTTCTGCTTCCTGACGCACATTAGCCTCTCTTCCTCTTCCTTAATTTATTTATCTCACTTCCCATCGACATTTCAATCTCGTGTATAATTCGGTTGAAAGGTTTGCTCTGTACTCCATAACTAATGTTAGCAAGGTTTCTCCCATGTTAGGGTTTTCGTATTTTTTTATTTTCAACCTGTTTTATTCTTTTTCCCCCTTTTTCTCTATTTCTTTATTTAAATGTTCTTGTATTGCGATGCATCTGAGTAAATGTGATTGGAATGCGGTTGTTGTATAAACTATTTTTTTTCCTTTTTATTTAAGTAGAGTGCACTTAGTAAAAGAATCCTTAGATTTTCTTTTCTTTCTGAACATTTAACATCCTTAATCGAGGAAGGTCCGGATAAAATAGCACAAAAAAGGTACTCGAAATAAGTTTACAGACTGATTAAATAGCTAAAACAACGAAAAATACATCTAAACGATTTTGTCGATGGAATGAAGATTAAATTGGACATAAAAACTACGTTTTCTGTTGGAGATCAAGGCGAGTAATGCACATAGAAACAAAAAAATAAAAGACAATACGTTAAAAAAAGGAAAACTGTGTTTAATCCTCGTACTTAAAGACAAACAGTGTAATGGTGTGTACAAATTTGTGACTTGCAAAAGCAGGAAGATGAAAAGAAAAAATTCACAAATAAGGTAGATTAATTTCCATATTTGCGTCTTCAGTTTTAATATGTGCACATTTTTTTCACCTTTCTCCTTTTATTCTTATGGGAAAACTGCGGAATTAACACCAATGGAAGAAATGTAAACAAATTACGCTTTTCCAGATGACATTGTTCTAAGCAGAAAATAAAAAAAAAACAGCTCAGGAAAATGCTAAATAGGCTTGACAGAAAAAAGCTTCAAAAGTATAACTAAAACAAAATTGAGGACACATTCAGATCAAATTAAATTGCACAAAAATTAGCAGATAATTCTCTTGAAATTGTGGATGGCAATATTTACCTCAAACAATTGGTTAGTTTAAAAGAAAAACATGATAAAGAAATACCTAGAAGACTCACTCAAATGGATAAAGAAATAGAAGAATCACTGGAGATTAACATATAAGTAGAAAATCACAAAAAGCATTTTGGCTGTATAACCTGTTAAGAGATTTGCCCGTAAGCTTAACAAGAAAACTATTTCATATGTACATTATTTTAGTATTTGGCTATGGAAATAACACATGGGTAGCAATTGAAGACAGGTACACGTGTGTTCCAAAGAGCCTTGAAGAGAAGAATGCGCCACATAACAAAAAAGATATAGAATTAGGGAATGACTGAAGTGGACGATATTGTGGAGTATTGAAAATCGAACAAATGGAGATGGGCTAGCGATATTAGTAGACCCCGATGAAAAATGGACAAAATTAAGTACTGAGTGCATACCAAGAGAAGGAAGGAAGGAAAGAACAAGATAGAGAAATAATCTACAAATGTTTGACGTGAAATGGCTGATATCGGCTAAAGGTAGAACTATAAAGTTAAGGGGGGGGGCTGTATCTAGCTGTGGATGGAAAGAGGCTAAAAACGAAGAAAACTTGCCTAACTCAGTGTTATCATTTTGGAAACTGATTTTTTGAACATCAGAAAAAAAAAAGTAAGCCTCTGGGATGATCAGCGCGGTTGAAACCAAATCCCATTTTAAACGCAACTGAATGGGGTCATCAGGAGATCACTGAGACCCAATGTAATAGTAACTCTTTAATAAAAGGGTGATATCACTAAATCCGAATCTGATATTCCGTCAAAATAAATATACTTTCATTATAAAAGATGGAAACAGTTATCGGTCGTGTTTAAAATGAACAATGCAAACTTGAAGTGGCAGTCTATTGATTTTATTGAGTCAATGCCTACATTAATTGACAGAAGAATGGAACGATTCACAATAATTAGCCGATCTCTACAGTAAGAGATCATTCGTTTCCCACGGCCTTGTTCTTATTATCTGATGGAGGGGAAAAAAACTGGAAATTCGAGATGTAGACTAATAGCATTTACTATAGAATTGACTTTGCAAGCCGAACACTCACTTTTGCACGAAGGCTGTGAGTAATAACTCTCACTGAATATCTCAGCACGCCCTGGCGAACAACCACACCTACAAAAGAAATCACGTAAAACTCTGTTTCGACACGCAACTCAAGATTGTCATCAAACACGATAGACAGTGTTACTATTAAAGGTCACTATTTAATATTTGAAGGACATTTAATATGCAAATATTATAGGAAGGAGAGAATTTTGATTGCGGATGCATTTTTAATCATTTTACGGTTAGAAACAAGAAGCTACGTTTCGTAGCACTGCGGAATTGCGTTGTACGCTACGCTTTCCTTTCGCTAATCTTCGAGAGACTTCCCCCGAGTGGTAAAGAGAAACAGACCGCACTTCGTTTATTGGAAACTCCCCGTTTTTTCTTTCGCTCGAATAACTCATCGCAGGTGCTGAAAGCCATGCCCCAGGGGAAATCCAAGTAATCAAGTAGCCTTACCCTGTTATACGAAGATAACTGCCTCCCGTAGAATTAGATAAGAGAAGAATTTTTTTTTAAAGTCTTGAAGCTTATAATCTTCCTTCAAGCTATGTGTAGTTTGAAATTTAAGGACTTCTTTGTAAAAAGAAGATTTTTTTCCCCCGAGGCATTTTTGTTCTCAAAATGCCTTGGCAAAAGTGCAATCACAATTGGTGATTTTTGCCCAGTTAGCAAACCTTAGCAACTATGTGCGAAACTACTAGAATATAATTTCCACAATGATTTATATTCCACTATTCACTCCCCCCCCACACAAAAACCGCGAGAGTTCTCAAAGACAAATAAGGTTGTACACAAATACCGATGCGTTTGTCGTGAACAAAGAAAACAAGCTGGAAATGAATCAAGTTCGTAGTCACATACCCGAAACTGGTTAAAAGAGATTGCACAAAGCATTTCAAGTCGAAAAACGTGCTCCCACTTTCTGTACATCCTCTTCCCAATCGATCTTTCTCTCGTGGGACTACTTCATGCAGTAACCCCACGTTTCTATGTGAGCTAACAAATTGAGCTGCACCCGCTTTCCCCATAGCAACATATTGGTCATTGTTGCAGGCTATGGAACGAGACAAAGAATAATTTGTGGGATTCGAGGAAGCAGAAGAGGTGCGCACGTGAAGCCATTGTTTCATTAATAAAATCCATTTCGACCCTTTGAAAGAATTAGTTTATGTCTGCTTCGATAACGGGAATAATTGAGTATTTAAATGCAAAGGGATAATCACTATGCAAAATGGTTCCAGAAAGACAAAATAGTAGCTGGAATTCAAGTTAAGAAATTTACATAAACTTCAATGATAAAATGAGAATCCTAAAATCTCTGGTTGAATACAATTTATCATTTATTCAACCTGCGTACAATTGTCATACATACGCTCCCAAACAGTGCTTTGTATTTCCGATTCATAGCCACTACCCACAGTGTGATTATCCCTTCTTCCCCTCCACAGAATTTCGTTCAACCCATGTGTTTTTTTATGAAACCTATAGAACGCTTTCACTGCTTCCCTTTAAGCTGTCAGTTGTTCTTTTTATTACAAGTATATATCCCGAAGTAGTTATGTCCCCCGTGATTAAAAATTATAACCTAGGAGTCAAAAAAAAAATTTTTTTTTATCAGTTAGACTCATTTTTTTGTTTATTTTTTAATACAAAGACGAAAGAAAATATCTTAGATATCCGGGAACTTTTTTGTCCTTTTTTTACAAGTTCTGTTTGAATTCTTGTTTCGAGTTTAGCATGAATCAAGGAGAGGAGGGTATCGTGTTTGATACGGTAAACAAGATCCCTCTACCCCCTACCTCAAAACTTCTTCCGTAAAACAACAGCCTAAGGAATACGTATTCGCTAGACTACCAAACTATCGCAAAGGAGTCCCTCAAATCTTAAGATTTAATTTCTGCTTAGAAATATTCTAGAAGTCCCGATATGAGCACTCTCATAGAGAAGTGATTATTCCATCGTTTTCTCTAAGAGGAAAGAAATCCAAATAGAATAATACTGTGCTAATTGTAAGTTTTATTTTTATTTATTTCTCAGAACTTCTGCACTACCTTCTATTTTACCATCACAATCGAAGGTAAGTTTATAACTAATATATCTATAGTGGAGAGTTCGCTAATTTCATTTATGCAGTTTTTATTACTGTAATATTTTTAATTAGTCCACAGTTTAAACCCGACATATTAGTGTTTCATAATCTTTATGCTTTGTATGTGTGGGAACTTATTCAGCGTAATTTAGTGTTAACAAAGAAATTGCTATGTTGAATGAATAGTATTAGCTATCGATTTATTCGCCCCGACAAATAGAACGCGAGGGTGGGAGGTTATTGGAGCTGTCTGTTCTCCCTGAAACTAATTCCCTTTCAATGAATAAAGATCACCGACGTTTGCTGCTTTACTTTCTACTTATTTTCGCGATAAACTCCCGATCATCGCCCATCAGTGTTTATGCAATTTGGTGTGTGTGTGTGGGGGGGGGTTCTCTGGTGACGTATGCTTCGAGTTGTAATTGATGAAATAAGCTGGGACATCGAGAGGGCGTAACTATTCGTTGTCGAGATAATTCTGAACTTACTGATGAGTCCTCGAAACGACAAATTTGCTTTATTCTCACATTAACTACGGCAACTGGTGACGGCTTGCAACTAATCATTCTCCTCTTTAATAAGGCAATGTTGCGTTTAAGAGTCTCTTCATTTTCTTAATTAGAGACTTAAGGCTTCGTTTGCGGTGAAGCAGCACTGTGGGTAAGAGGGTGTCGAAACAAGTTAACGAGATCCTTGGATAAATGCGGAAAAAGTACGGCGAAGGAAAGGATAGTTGACATGCGTGAAATCGGTACAAACTGCATATGAATACTGTCTTTTTTTCTTTTTTTTTTTACGTATACCCTATTCCTTCCATTGTGACCATGGAAACATGCCAACAATAAGCTTATCTTCTACGTTTTATTCTTATAACGTCGCATTTCTACATATTACGAATATTGATTGTTTGTGGACAACCGAATGGCCAACAGACGCCTCGTTATTTAATGCGATTTGAAATGCTGTAATTCTTCGGCTCTCCTGTTATGTTGCACTGTTTTGCATTCTGCTTAGTTTATTGTTTAGTATAGTTGCGTTAAAGCCTAAACGAATTGTTGGAGAACCTAACATTGTTTCTCTTTCTTTCTTTCTTTTTTTTTTTTTACTTGCAGAAATATTCATTGTTTACATTCATTTTAAAGTTAATTGTTGTACTTTTTAATAACAATGAACTTTTGTTATACTGATGTATTTCTTTGTCTGTTGGTTATTTTAACATCATAAATCCTACTACACGTGCTTAATAATAATACGATTAATGGGGAATTTGTGCATATTTCTTCCTACTTATTCTAGGCCTGATTCTTACTCTTTAACGCATTCCCTATTCCTCTGCTGCTATGTTCGTAGATTGTTTCTTTTTAATGCGATGCTCGTCTCTTCTCCGGCACTTGCCTCGATACTTCTTTGCCATGCGGCCGTTCGATATCTGGTTATTTGCAGGCAGCCTTCTATTAGCTACCAGTAATGCGGTAGCGGAAGACAACGATAGGAAATCGATGACACCCACCCAATTATACAGAAACTGATTCCTTCCATTTACGATGCATACGAACAAAGCGCTGGTGTAAGCGAAGAGTCGGTAGTGATGTCGTTAGCTTGTTCTTCCTTTATATTTTCTGAAACAATGTGTTTTACGGTATGAGTTCCTTCTCAGAAAGATATGTAGTTCTCTATCCATCATTGCGAGTGAAAACTGAAGAAAGAAAACAATCAAAAGGGAAAAAATCATCCTAGTCGTTATGTGGTTGATGTGCTTTGAACGGTCAAGATTTTGAATTTTTTTGTTCCCAGTAAATTGACTCTCGTACTGTGTTGTCGTATGGACAAGAGCCATGCAACTCTTCTTATCCAGAGAAAAGAGACGGGGCCCCTGTATTCATTCCGTTCGTCTTATAGAGTGCATCTTTAGTACAGCTTAGATCGCATACTTCTTAAACTTAATGGCGAGTACATTCTAATGTGCCTCAGTAGGTCAATTGTTTTTGACTGAGTTCTGTGGTTGGAAAGACGCGGGTTCGAATCCAGACTGACACTGAGCATTGCATTAGGGCTTTTCAAAGGTGAGTTAACCAGTGTGGTACCTTGGTGAAGGGGGTTATCACGTGCTAAAAGTTAAAACCTTTCGTATGTGGGATTGACGGAAAAAATATTTTCTGGTTAGTACTTGGGTGTGTAATAGAAATCTTTCTCTTGCAAAAGAATACCAACCCTTTTCGTTCTTATCAGAGTCTGAATCATTCTTCTAAACGTGTTCATTGTAGCGTAAATAATGGCCACTCCGTGACAGAACAAGATCGTCAGGTCACGGCACACACAAAAAAAAAACCTTGAATCGACGACAATCGTTTGTCGTTACGGTGTTGTACACTCTTAGCTAAACCACTGTCGGGAGAAAGAAAGAAAAAATAGGTAAAACAAAAGAAATCAAATGAACACTCGTAAAATATTTGACTATTAATTATTTGTGATAAACCTGCCATTCGGAACTGCGAAGGAAAGAGAGCGTTCGTCTTCGATTAAATCGTCCTTTTGTGTTCCTGTCACCTGACATTTGTCATGATGGCGCTCCGTAATTAGGTTGCCAACGTTAGACGCGCATTCTTGGTGACAAACTGCCGCACAGATTGTGCTGCAAGGATTTAATTCTGCAAACGACAACCGTCTTCATTGCTCGCGCACACACGGACATTGACACGAACGCGGAAACGTATTCAAGAAAGAATGCCGAAAGTGATGAGAGGTTAACTGCGGTAAGACTGAAGGGAAGAGAAAAAGGGAGAGAATGACGCAAAAGAGGAAGGTAAACAATCAAAGGGATGAAGAAAGATACGTAATAATCAAAACGGGAAATGAACAACAATTTGAGTTTTACGTAATAAATTGAAGATTATTATTAAACAGGAGTTAAATAACATACGATTTTTAACACGTCACGATTGATTGTTACGAACCAAAGAAAAGTTCTCTACTGTTGCCATGGGTACACACTTTGTTGTCTAACAATGAAATTTTCATCATAAGTGCGCATGTCACGAGAATAGTCTATTTTCAAATAAAGAATACGGTGGAAAGTTGGGAACATGAATTATAATAGTATCTAATAATGGCTACCTACCTTAGGTAATGTCGGATAATACCGATACTGACGCCACCTATGAAGGCAGGCAACCTATTAGACCATAATTTGCTCTCTTAAAAGAGAGCAACTTAAAGCAGCTCCCAACAAATAAGTTGTTCATTAAATCGGAACGAGACTGAGGTATGATGATTTTATTTTGGCAAATGCACCAGGAGCTCATCAACTCCAGCAGGACCATCGCAATATATCGAACTCAGATAACGTCTTCATCAGTACTTCCTACATTAACCGAGCGATAGCTTCACTTGTTCCGCTGGTTTGGAGACTTCGCAGGTAATAACAATTTCGCTCTTTAAGGCAGCCAATGAGGGGAGAAAAAAATTCCCCCGTCACTTACAAACTCTGTACAAAACTTGCCAGAATGAGCTGTCATTAGCATCGACTTTTATCTCCTTTTCACATCATTCTCCACTAAATACTGTTTTATCACTTCTCGGCACCACGCTAGTATCGGTGCCAGAGAATTCTCGGAGAGATAGACGTTAGCTAACGACTGTACAGCGAAAGAATTAACGGCCGAAATTGTGTCCAAGAATTTCAATACATTTCGAATATTTGAATCCCAAATTCCGTACTGGTATTAGTTAGCTACCAATACTTCACGATTTCGTTGTTGACGAGGTTAGAATATTCTACCTGGTATCCTACCAGGTAGATTCGGAACAAAGAATAGCGACGTCACATCCCCTTCAACCAAACTCTGTGGTGTTGAGAACTGGGTTCGAATCCTGTTTGAGACGCCAGGAACTTTTCTTATGAGTGATTTTTCATCTGAAGGCGAGTTATCTGGCCTCATATAGAGGTGGCATTTTTTCTTCCAGTAAAACAGGCTATAAGTGTGTGTGTGTGTGTGTGTGTGTGTGTATACACAATTAAAACATAACACACTGACTTCATGCGCTTTGTGTTGTTTGAAGAACAATTGAAACAGCACAATTATTTCAATCATTACATTAAATTTAAACTTTATACATTTAAAGGAATACAGGGTGTTTCAAAAAGAATGAACCGCTCAATGTGCCCTCCACCTGCTGCACGGACGACATCGAACAACAATTTTCAAATCTTGACATTCCTTTTAATTATTTTTAAATACCCTGTATTTAAATGATTCCATCACTTCGTTGTGTTCTGGCAACCACAGCAGAATATTGCTTCGTCACACTCAAAAATAAAAAATGACAAAGTGTCCAAAGTGAGAAAAAAACTAACTAAGGTGTTAAAAAGAAAGAAGAGGGAGTTATTCTCCCCCCCACACACACATTTTTAGCATCACTCCTAAGAAGTTGAGCTCGCATGATAGCAAGACGTTTTCACCTTAAGTAGGAAGGGATCTTTGTCTTTAGAACGCCACCAATTGTTACTAAACTTCCGAGTTAGTCCGCAAACTTTCGGGCCGAACGAAAACTCGTTGCCTTGTTATCGTGGGCTGTCAACTACACCGTCCAAAACGACTTACACCGATCGTACATCTCTGTCACTTCAACACCGAAAGCCGAGTTTGTTAGGGGGGGGGGAGGGAAACCCTCTGCAGATGACGTCCATCCTGAACCCGCAAGGTTCGTATTATGTGCCATCAAATCTTGCATCTCGCGCATGATGAATGACCTCCGTGACTGCAGCAGCGGCAACGAAAAAAGGGTTATGTATAAAACATGTAGTCTTTTAGGCTTTCTTTATGGGTGACAGAGCGCATTGCGATTGAGAGAGGTGAGGGGAGTTTTTGGCCTCCGCATTTCTGCCGTTTAGGACGACGTACTTCAGTATTCGGAAATATCCGAAGCGGATTTTCTCCGTTCGCTAAAGCAGTCCCTTCAGCTCTCCGACAATGGCGAAACAGAAGGATCAGCGTTGTTTCTAGGCGTGCACACGACATGCCGCAAACCACTCTAACATTATCTATTGAAATACGGCACCGCGACTCGAGGATTTTGTGGTTGCATCGTCAACTATGAATGCGGAGTTTGAACATTCGGAACCGAAGCTGGAAAGAAAACTCGACGGTAGTCAACACTTTCCCATGTGAAATATTAGCCCTTTCTTTCGGCTTCACGTGCGCCTTCTACTCATTTTTTTTCTCCGTCTTCTTTTATTATCTTTTATGTTTTTTTTTCTTTTGTTTGTAAGTTTGTTTTCTAACTTGCATAGCTTTCTTTTTTTCCATTGTGATCGATGCAAGCCAATCCTTCGCTATTTTTCATACATCTGCTCCGTCTTTCTCTCTAGGGTATGTATATTTACATAATAGCATTCTATCTGTTGTTGGTTTTCGTATGAAAGAGAAATTAACTACAAAAAAAAAGAAGTCTTGGATAAAAGAAGTGACATAATATTTTCTTACTTTTAATCCGAGCTTGTCTTCAAGTCATCGGTTACTTACAAAAGCTTTAGTAGAAAAATAAAAACGGAAAATAAATAATACCTGGATTTTTTAAACATTTTTTGAAACATTCATGTGCATAAAAATACATATATCAAGAATTTTTTACACAATTGTTTTTGTTTCGTCAGCAGAGCCCATCAGGTTGACATTCAAAGTAGCAAAAATGCTTAAGTAATTACACAAGCATCTAAAAAATTAAAAAAAAAACACCTCGCGCTTTGTAAACATCTAATATTAATCTTCTCATCTCATAAATAAATAGTGGTGTGTTCTTTACTCAGTTGTCCTTTCTTCTACCGTCTTAATTAGTAGTATGCCATTTTTCTTACTCGTAACTCACGTGTGTAAAAGCAACCAACAGACTTATCTGCCAAAAGGAAAAAGCAAAAGAATGAAATAAAAACAATTCCTTGGAGTTGTTTATAGTGTATAATTCGCCTGCAAAACAACAATCGGATTTAATGCTCTAATGACTACATTGTGACGTCAATTCATTTACAAATGAATGATAACATGAGCTAATATTTAATGATTATTGAAAACATAATAGCGGCTTAAGCAAAACAGGACATTTTAAGTTACACAAGAGAAACGTTGTAAGCTCAGAAGTAATTGAAGTGTACTTTTTTTTCTCTTAAAATGATTTTTAAGTTATTTGTTTAATCATGTGGGAACCAATTGGAATTGCTCAACACTCGCGTATAAATTATCATTCCTTATATTCATAGGCCTACTAAAAGTAAACAATCATTTTAACAAGCCGAATTGCAATATACGGTTGTATACATTTTGGGCAAAAATCAAAAAAAAATCATAGACGGACTTTTTACACAGGAGACATATGATGCCGCTCTCAGTGCATGGTCTGATGTCCGCCCTTCCGTTCTTTGGCCCCACTTAATGGTGCCAAAATAGACAATCGGTTTGTTTACTTACAAAATTTAGTTTTCTGTTATTTTGTAAGAATTTATTTCCAAATATCATCCTTTTCGATCCGCGATATCTTTAGTGGTTTTAAACGTGATTCGTAAATAACTCTCGAATACTATTTCACTGAAATTTGCTTTCTGGCTCAGAAATTGGTCCAATTCGACTTATGCCAAAAAAAAAAAAAACACGCAACAAATAACTTCTGATGGCTTTTATCTCGTTATCAAATTCCTGATATGTACTTTCCAGTGGTGTGCAGAATATTATGATAGTACTGGTAAAAGTACATTCTACGTTATTAACTTATTCTTTGGTCTCATAACTCGGTTTTAACTAATTACAACAATTAGCTTATTTATATCCGGTTTAAGACAACTTTTGAACCGTATACATGATGAGTAACAGTGGAGATAATGTACACCTTGTCCCGCACCAGAATTAACATACAACTACCGTTCAGTACCTCCCAACTGTTGACTTAAAACATAATTGACTACATTCTCAATATAATATCCATTTTACAACACACAACTGTTGCGAATATTGTCGTGACGTTCAAGATGTACGAAGTTAAACGCAGATCCCTAATATTCTCATAATATTTTGCCATCTTTCTTAAAGGGAAAATCTTAACCCGTCAATTCCTATTTGGCCTGAACCCAGTTTGTTATTCATATTATTCGTCTTCCTCATATGTATTCGCGAAGACAAACGATATGAAAAACAGTGTTCGTCTTCGAGAATTATTCTTAGCCTGTTTTCAAATATACTTGCACAAGTTATTTTTTTTATATAGAAAAGTAATCAAAACCTGAAATGGAAAGGCAGCTCGAGTAGATATTTGACCAGAAATCTCAAATATGGAAGTGTAAAAGTTTTACAAAGGATATTTCTATGTTTTACTATTCACGTGCATTCCTATCTGCATTTCTATTTACTCACGTTTTCTTTGACATAAAAGCTGAATATGTCGGTTTTCCTGTCATCTTTGATTCCTTTTTTTTTACAGCACTCTTTCCTCAACAGCCTCCAGAATATTTTACCACCTTCGTTGTATTTGTTTTTGATACTCTTACCAAAGTCTTTCCATGACTTTTGTTTAGATGCATTTACTTTCTTACATTTTTCTCTCTATTCTCTAAAAGCACAAGCTTACTTATTCTCCAAGAACTTTTGATGTGTTTTCTTCTTTTCCTTCACTGCCTCTTCAACTTCCTAATTCAGACAACCACACCATATACCTCCCTTGCTGAATCAAAGTTTTCTTCAGGATTTGCCATTGAATCTCCAAGGATTGGTTCCTGTTTTCATACTGTTTCTTTTTTTCTTGAATATGTTCGTGTATGTCAGTGTGTACAGTTCACCTCTGGAAGTTGTTCAACTTTGACTCGTTTTAAAACTTTCTCGCACTCTTCTATTCAATATAAAATTCAATTTTATTTTGCTTAAAACTAAATGATGATCACTTGTGATTTCAAATCCTCTGAATACTTTGATGTCCTGAATCATCGTGTAGATATCGCTATGAGTCCATGTGCGTTTTTGTATTTCTTGGATCTTCTCTCCTTGTGAATTTGTGTACATCTTTGTCGGAACTTGGAATTAGTTATGACTACACCATATCTGGAGCAAAAATGCACCAGATGCATATTATTATTATTAGTTTTGCTCTTCATCAGGTATTTCTGGTAATCATTTTCTGCTCTGCTGTTTTAATCTCCAACGAGGACCAATGTTTCCTTTTTCGTTGTTGTTCAGCTGCCTTCTGTAATGCCTCAAATTCCTTTTCATCCTTAGGAGAATCTTCTCTGGGACCATAAGCACAAATAAGTCTCATTGTCCATTTTCATATTTGCTCACGTCAGTCTTCTTGAAATTGTCTTCAATTCAAGATTAGCTTCGTCTTTATTGTTGAGTATTAGCGCCACTTCTTCGTTTCGGTTACATCACCAATTTTGTCGACATGGTACTTCTATAATTCTTCTGTCATCACTTCTTTTGCGTTGATACTTGTGTCCATCTTAAATTCTGTTGGTACTGAATTGGAGTGTTTCTTTCCGACAGTTAAAAAAATACTCTAGCATGAAAACCTAAGATCACCAAATCGGTGATCTTAGCCACAACCCGCTAAATTTTATTGGAGCATTCGGAAAGTTTTGATCCAATTTGTCACAAAGAATTCCTCGGAGTGTTTTTGACAACCGGGTTTGCTGCCTTCCAGGACAGCTTGCCCTTTTGGTATCGGTATTGCATCATGTCTTTTCTCCAATAGTCTCATTTATGTATGGCGATCCCTTTTTTAGTTTTGACCTTAATAATTCACTTATTCCCTTCTCTCGATGTCGACATGTACAAAATGTGAACAGTGTTGGAAACACCCTCCAACCAATTCCTTTTTCAGTGCAAACCACCTTACGATTTACCAATGATAGCGATCTACCATCCTAACTGTGGGTTTCGCTTCTCTGTTATAGCGCTTCAGCAGTGCAGTAATTCACTTATTTTTGACGTACTTTTGGAGATACCGAGTTCAATTTAATCGTATTACGATTGAGGCATTTATAAGGCCTTTCAGCTATAGGTGAATTGGTAACCATCGTCGTAAGAAGAATGAAAACCCCACATTCCTTAAGAAATCATTCCACAAAGCATCTAGAGAATGCATCCTTTCTACAATCATAACCATCTTGCGTCGTAAGTAAAGCAGTGTTTTATTTTTCTAAAAAACAAGAAACCTTTCAGTCTAGTTTATTTTCATCACCCTAATATGAACAAGTTGAAAAAACAGGACGACATAAGATTGCCTAATATCAAATTTGTTTATTTCATGAGCATCCAAAAAGTGCTGGCTTCGTTTCCCTTAGTGCAAGTGGACTGATCTCTCTTCATGGAGCTCTGTATTTTCTACAGCGTATCATCCTGCAAATACCATTCTCAGAACTGTGGCCTTCCCATAATTCCCTGACGACAGTTGTTGATCCCTTGCCCTACTGATTTGGAGATAAAACTTAACTGCATTCTTCACCAGTGATTTAACGTGCATTAGCTACTGCATTGAATCTATTTACATAAAAGACCCTTGCTCGCTTCCCTATCAGTCCCTTAAACAACCCTCCTAAAATGCATCTACCAGTAGCAATAAGAAACGTTACATAAACCTCGCTTAATGCAGCCTCTCTCTCATCGCAAGATTAATTAACGTAAGTTATAGACGATAGTCAGTGATAGTCTTTAGCCTACCATCTCTGATTGGCTAAGGATGATAGAGATTGGCTGCCCCTCAGTCTTCAAAACGGCCTCACCTACTCCCTATTGGGGAATAAAAGTCGTTAGCGGATTTATTTAATGTAAAACTTTTCTGTATTATTGTTACGAACTGTCGTAAATACGTCTACGAGGATGTATTTCAAACGTATGGTTGATTAAGATAATACTTCTGAAACCTAGACAGTGCTCGTTGCAAAGAGATGCGTCGGCGCCATTTGATTTTGGTAGAAATAGCTCCTCGTATAGTTGTATAATTTTGAACAATTTGTAAGAATAATTCCTCCTGCTCAGAACTCGGACTTCCTTTTAACATTATTTAGATTCGAATGAATGTTTTAACTGAAGAGATTAGTTCATTTTCTGCAACGGCGTTACTGTTCTGTTTTTTTCTCATTGTTAACCCTGAGTTTAGTGTCACGCGGAGTAATATTTTTCTCCTATAAAATATGCGCGAGCTCATACACACACACAGTTAAAACATATTTGCCTTAAGTTTAAGGGAGATGGTAAATTCCGTATTATTCTACAGCTGGGTACGGAACTCGGATCGAAATCATAGAGTTTCATGCCGAAAAACTATCGGCGAGCCCAAGTGCAAGTAATCACTTGGGTAGTACAGCACTAGGGCAACTCGGAGCAAAGGTGGAGCAAGATCCGTCACTGTCCTTAATATTCTCTCATGATGTAAAACGCAGCTCCTAAGAGATGTTTTACATCATGAGAAGAGGTCACTACTCAGACCGGTTTCAACCCTTTTTGAGGTCTCATCAGTGAGTAGGTAGACCTGGAATATCAAGGTTTTAAGTGAACCGAACTTACATATACCTCTACTAACGAATTGCTAAACTGGTGTACTTATGTATTGTTATTACTATTATAACAAGCCAAAAGGCTATTTTACCGGCGACATAAGTTTAAGATTTGCCTTAGTTACTTTAGCTATAATTGCAACCAATCCAATTCTTATTTGCTCATCATGTGCACACAACTAAATCGAATCTTTAGAGGATTTTAAAAGTTCAATGTTGCGATACTGTATGCGATAATGGGATGATTCACAGTTACTGTTGTAACTGTGAATATGATTCCCAATATTTGATTGTAATATGATTCCCAATATTTGATTTGATATTTTAATAAAAGCGATGTTGTCCAAGCGCAAAAAAAAGCCACTTCCGGACAAATAAATTGTAAAGGAGTAGCGTAGCAGTCTATATTTGGAGTAATGTGTTTGTATCAATTCAACAATGGTATCTATAAGTAGGAGGAAAGTTTTTTTTGTTATTCTTGCTTGAGAATGGTCTTATGCTCCTTTTTTTTAAGAAGAGGGAAGGGCGATGCTGTTTGCTGCTTAAGAGGAAACGTGCAACATGCCCTTTACTCCAAACTTTTCTTTCACTTGTACACGAAGTGATGATGATATCAATCAAAAGAACTTCCAGTCATCTGTTATCGAGACAGCCTCCATCCTTTTGTTGACTAACAAATCTTTCTATCAGTGCTATGAAAGAAAGTATCTCTTCCGCCCCCTCCAATGAGAGCCCAAGATCAATCCATCCTTCCTAAATCACGAAAACAGGCAGTTAATCACTTCTAGACGTCTAATAAAGATATACGCATCTTTATTAGACGTCTTATATTATTTTAAATAACGGCTTCACACATGTAAAAGAAATCTAAATGCAATTTTTTACTTCTACACATTTTCACCCAATATACCATGAGCTTCATTCTGGGAGAAGGCAGAAGAAAGTGGTAACAGCATTTAAATTCTGAATATAAGAACGAGTCATGCAGCATGTGTATAATATCACGTGTCTCGGTCGTGGCTGTCCAGTAGGAGGAAGCACTATTAGAGTTCAGGGAAGTGGGTATAGATTAAAAATTATAAACAATTAATAGCAATCACTTCCCAGAACTTTAATGCAGATACTACGGAGATACTATGAACTGTTAACACAAATGAGAATCACGTTCGTGTGCTGGAGCAAGTGTTAGTCTCTTCAAGAAACTCTACAGCTTTTACAAGTAGATTTCCCTGATGATATCGTCAAATTATTCTAGCTTACTATCAATGCCGCTTATTATTACTTTGCCTAATAAATTATTCAGCAGATCGATGGGGACTATCCATCAGTCCTACATCACCTGCTTGGCTGATTATTTTATTGAGCATTTAGGGGACCGGATTTCTATTTCTCCTCGACCTTGTATTTGTAGATATAATCTGTGCAATCTAGTCTCGCTCTGATACAGAACTACTTCAATTTCTGGATAAAAGTAACTCCTCATATACTCGCATCAAGTCCACTGTTGAACGTAAATCTACACCAGTTTTTGTTTTGGGTGCTTCAATACATCATAACTCTGATGGTAATGTTGAGTTTTATGTTTACTGGTATATACGGTATAGCGCAAAAATAACAGAACTGAACTTCGACAGCCCCCCTCCTTCAATACACGCGCTATGAGATATGTTGTTTGACTGCATGCACATTAATAGAAGAGCACGTGTAGAGTATGCCATTACAATTATCTGTAGCAATGGTATTGACGTTAGAAGAAAAGACGTTTATTGTTGAATATTATCTTCGTTCATACGGAGTTGGCACAGAAAATGGAGCAAGCCTACGACAGGTTTGTGAGCAATTTGTTCGTCATTTCCGTAAGCGTGCCCCAAGCAATAGTGTCCTCATTGCCTTAATTGAGAGGTTTCGACGTACCGTGAGTGTTCTGCCGCAATATAAAGGACATTCTCATTTGTGTCAACACAAATGAGAATCACGAGCGTGTGCTAGAGCAAGTGTTAGTCTCCGAAATGTAGTCAACGCCGAACTGCGGTTATACTTGGCGGTGACTACAGAGAATCCTTAAGGAGCTGGGTGCCTTTTTCGTACATCATTCAGGTGGGTCAGTGTTTAACAGTGGGAATACTGTGCGTGCATGTTGGGCAATGTCTATGAAGACCCATCCTTCCTCCATAATGTCTAGTTCTCGGGGAAGCACATTTCCATCGAAGTGGTCATGTAAACAGAATTGGGCCCTACTTCATTGAGGGTGTAACCGTGACCTTGAATAGCGAGAGTGACTTGGTTACGTTTACACTCAGGATTTGCATAGGATGTGTAGTGCAAGAAACATTTCATTTCCTGCACAGTATTCCAACAGGATGGAGCAACCTGTACACATCACATGTTTCTAGATCCTGTTTATCAGAATACTTCCCCTGGAGACTCATTTCGAGGTCCACAGAATTCCCGTACCCTTCATGTTCTCCTGATCTCACATCACTTGATGGCTTCGTTTGGGGTATGTTGAAGGAATTCGGATTCCACCATGACCCGCCTTCAACCATTGATGAACTAGGGGATAAAATTACACGATATGTCCAGCAGATGCCCCAACCCTTGTTCTCGAAGATGACAGAGAACCTTCGCATGCGCTATGAAACCTGTCATGAAAGACAAGGTGTCCATTTCGAGCACTTAATCTACCGACGTTAATGCTTTACTCGATCAATACTCCACCGACAGTTGTACTTGTACTGGGAGGGGGTACTCTGAAAAGTTCTGATAACACCTAGAACAAAAATGATATTAAAACAATTAATATAACCACAAGAAAGAAGATATCTTAAAACCCCATGTTTCATGAAATTGTAATAATTTGTTCTCTTTCTTTTAGGATATATAGGAAGACATTTCAATTCCTTTATGGTGATTATCACAACTTTTCAGTATACCACATTCAAACCAGCTCGGAAGTTATCTTTCTTTCCGCCTATGAAATGTATATTATCACCTCCATCCTTGCCTGGTGTTTATCAAATATACCCTGTTTTTGTTATCTTTGCTACTGTGGACAAACTGGCCGTTCTGCTACTGTTAGAATCGAATAACATCAAGACTGTATAAGATTTTTGTATTCTGAAGGTTCGGGTTTTGCTTCTCATGCCATCGACACTAGATACAGTTCACTAGAACCGTACCAAGATGCTACACTGTTCAAATTTGATCGTCTATTTTTTGAATCGTGTGAAGCCCCACGCCACTGTTCTAATCTTATTCGGACAGACTGAGTTTTGAGAAGAGATTGTTATTTTTAAAAAATGAATTATACATCTATACTCGTGTCTCTGAACAATAATAGTGTTTCCTCCTATTGGACATCCGAGACACGTGATATTATACGCATGCTGCATGACTCGTTCTTGTATTCAGAATTTAAATGCTGTTACCAGTTTCCTCTGCCTTCTCCCTGAAAGAAGCTCGTGGCATATTGAGCGAAAATATATAGCAGTAATAAATTACGTTTAGTTTTCTCTTACATGTGCGAAGCCGTTATTTAAAATAATATACCATGTCTGACGCATGTACCTTTTTTTATTAGACGTCTAGAAGTGATTAACTGCCTGTTTTTCGTAATTTAGGAAGAATAGATTGATCTTAAGGCTTTCCTGGGGGGGGGGGAGAGACATACTTACTTTCGGTTTTTTTTTCTCTTCAAGAAAGATATAATATTCATCTTCTTTGGCTCAATAACATTCTTCACCCTTAAATGGGATAAATCTGTCACGCGGTGGACAGTAGCAGTGTCGTCCAAGACCAACCGTCACCTGCCGGATAATAAATCGACATTGCAGGATGGACTTAATCGGCAACAGTGTTCAGATATTTCTTGGAAGACACCCTACCTTTCAGTAATATCAGGGGACCCGTTCCTTACCAGCAGAACATGCCCCACACCACGACACCACCTCGAGTTGCGTTTACAAAGCAAGCAGGATTGATTGCTTCATGGGACTCCCGCCGAAGTCTCTGCCTACTGTTGGTACAGAACAAGATGTACTGTGATTCGTCAGACCACATGACATTTTTACAGTCTTCTAGTGTCCATTTCCTGACATCACTGTAGACGAACTTACCAGTTCTTCGCAGAAATCCGTGGTTTCCATGTAGACATGCTATTGCGAATACCGATCCTCTTCAATTCCCTGCGCATAGTTCCGGCGAAATGTGGGTCGACACAGCCCTCATTAAATGCTTCTGTTAATTGCTGCACACATACACAGGAAGTTCTGTTTGTCCGCACAAGCCTTCTCAGACGACGGCGATCTCGTTCCTGACACTGTCTTAGGATCACAGTTACGCCTTTCAACAAGCAAGTGGGTTATTTTCCCACTGATTAAACACCTGACTCACCTTTTGAGAAACCAGTGAGTTCTGATGTTTTCTAACTAGTGGATCCAGCCAGATGGGAACCCACAGTAGCACCCCCCCCCTCAATCGAACTCCGCAATATCTTTTGTTTTTCCCATTGTGATCATACTATTGAAGAACAAAGTATTTTGCACAATACTCTGCGTAAGTGACCTTTATGTATATCTGCATAAATGTTTCTAATTCAGTGTCAGGTATGTGTATGAGTCTGAATAACCTGCTCGTACTGAACACGCTGACTTTTCGACACGAAGGTCTTTGTGGGGAAGGGGGGGGGGTGAAGACTGAAGTGTCATATACCATCCCTTTCCTTACAGAATGATTATACCAAGAGTACTGCACAGCAACGCTACTTTGTGAATGGAGCTGATAGGTTATGGTCATGTTGTCGGAATAGTGTTCCCTAACACTGTCCATCGTGTTGTGCTTGTATTCGAACTTATTCCTCCTGAGGATGTCTTTGGTACTTGGGCGAACACTATACAAACAGTTTGTCAAGTAAGTTGTGATCAAAACCTCTAACAGGCATAATGATAGTGATAAATAAAATCCAATGTCATCTTCGTAGATACTGATTCTTCTGAAAGTATTAGTTAATTTGTTTAATTTATTTAATTATCAACAGCGGAACAAATGTATCCGTCAGTTCTTAAAAATGGTGCTTTTTTGAGACATGACGTACTAAGGAGTTTTGTAGATGCATTTTTGTGCTTGTAATTGTTAAAATTTCTACAAGGTAACCACCAAATCTGGGGAAGATTTGGTGGTTACCTTGATTACCATTATAAGATCCTTCCAAATCCGAGGAAAGTTTCATTAAATGTTATCAGTGAATCTCAATACTTAAGTTTTCCATTATTGTAAAGTCATATTCTCACCCGTAGCTCAACTGCATGGAAAGCAAAAAGGTCATATACGCCAAATAGATCGAAGAATGAAATAAAATAGGGAACAGAAATATCTTCATTCTTTCGCAGATAGTAAGGATTTAAGTGTCTAAATGCTTTGTGTCGTGACAACACCACTCGTGTCCCTGAGGAACACCCTGAGATTCTGTGTTCGTTATCTGTTTTCGCTGAGTGTAAGAAATCTTAGCAGACAACACAAAGCGGACACTGTCCCCTGGGGCCTTCCTGTCCACATGGTTCAGTTTTCCGTTTGTCAGGAGTAGAATAGAAAACATCTCAATGTCCATTGCGACTGGTCGGTCAATATAGGGGATAGCGAAGCAGCAAAATTACGATATCATGCTTCAGATGACACATCAGACATTTTATCTTTTGATATGTGGCAGAAAGAGAGGTCACCTGCTCTGTAATTCTTCCCCAGATCTCATCACAGCTATCTAAACAGAGCTGGTCAATGTTCTCTGTTGACGTACGTCTTAATGTTAGAAAGGCTTAGCAATGATTGTCAGCTTACTCTACCTTATAGTAATGCCTTTTTTTTTTATTTACTCCCCGAAAAATGGGTGTTTTGTATTGGCATCTGAATTTTATTTTGACATTCTACGTAAGTTAATTTTCGATATAATCTTTATAGGCCCTTTGCCTTTGACAACATGCAGATTGTTGCAGTGTCCATCATGATAGACCCAAGCAGTCCTATCCATCGCTTTGTCAACTATGTCAAGCAATAAATGCTACCTGAACCAACTGTTTCCCTTTTGTAGAAGAGTTCCCAAAAACAATGAAATTGACATGATGAATTTCTGAAGTTGTATATGGGAGAGGTCCCGCATTGCGTTGATGGAAAGAGATCGGGTGCATCTCAGGATGAATTCTTCGTTTTTGTTGCAGTGGTCCAACACAACGCACAGAGTAATTTCTGAATTCTTAATACACGGGACGTAAAGAAGTGCGGAGATCTGTTTCACGGACGCTCACAGCCAATACTGAACAACTGAAAATGTGTATACTCTCGTTCCCATAAACGCTTTCATTAGTCCAACTCAATCGTCGCATTCTCCCATCCACCTTAAATCGTCTCCTCACACTAGAATCGCTTTCGCAGCTATAATTCTGCGACGTCTGGCGGTAGGATTGTGAAACATCAGAGAGCAGTGCCGTGATTTGATTGAAGAAAAACAATAACTAATTTTCTGTATGGCATCATATTTGCATGTTATTTCTGGATCGCAGCTGTCGTATTGATACCCTACCAACATAGTGGAAAAGATCATGACTGTTATTATGCCAATGAGATAAGGACTTCCTATTTTTTTGCCGGAGGGCACGATTTGTGGGGTGCAAAACCCCTCCTAATGAGACGAGCTAATTTGTGCTCTACTGAAAAGTTGTTTATAAATGGCTGTAGCACTATAGTCGGGATTCAAACCCGGTTTTTTTTTTTCCCGAACAAGCACAACCATTCTTACGACTGCGATACAGTGACCTTCCCTCCCTCTTCGAAAGGTAATGAGATCAACAAACATTTCGTTATCTGAAACATACGCGAGTCGTAGCTCTGACACACTATGCTAGAATAAACACGGGATTTCCTTATTAATTCAAAGAAACCTGAAAGGAAATCGAAATCTGTCGATCTTCCAAGTATATAAATAATGCTGAGATTGCAGTCCGTTTCCAGCTACGACTGTAGGTCGAAAGGCGATTGCGAAGCTCTCCGTAGCGTCGTAACCTGTATTAAGGCATCAAAGAGCAGGTGGAACGAGTCTTTTCCCATCAGAGAATCAGACAGAAGCAATTAAAGCGGTAACGAGATATGACGAATATTACACTTGGCACACAACGGACGCGATCCCGTTATGTGATGACCAATTGCGATAGTCCTTTAGTGCCGCTAGGCGGACCAGCACTGTGCCTAATCGCGTGGAGTTTACAGGTATTGTTAAGACAGTATTTGTGGGGTTCTCGGGGGTAGAAACCTTTGGAAATTGCGATGATTTTTTTTAAATGACATTTTTTCCTAAAAAATTAGATTATTGAGTAATGACCCGAATCCCGCCGAATTACGAACTAATGAGTAGCTCTCCTGCGATCGAATATTGCTGACGGAAGATACAGTTGATCAGTGTCTGCATTGGCGGACAGGTATAGACACACTTTCTCAGATAATCTTACCAATCGTCCATTGTACCGTAAGTTTGTCGTTAATGACTTCAGGTATTGATCAATGAAAAGATAGAACTCATGGAATTGAATCTGGAATCATTAGTGAAACACCAATCATTAAATTAATGTCTCTCTCTCTCTCTCTATTATAAACTAGCAAACAGAGATTAATCAGAAACTGATTATTATTTTTTTTTTTTTGCTTAAATTTATCTTAAGAATGCTGAACTATCGCCTATTTCGATCTTACAAGCCAGTCTGCACATATCTGGCGTAGGTCTGACGCGTGCTTTAAAATTAGTGGCGAACATACACTTAACTACTGACAACCTCTCCGATTTTGATGAGAAACTATTTTGTCCCTCCTCATCTACTAGATATTAGAACAATCTATTGTTACCATGGAGACGCCTCACGTATCTTATGGCGTCAGATGTCAAAGAAATGAAACTGTGTTATAGGGAGAAACAAATATTCCAAGATGATTTTCCAGTGGGTAATTATGTTAATATTAAATCATACATCAATGGCACTGTACTGAGTGTTAAGGTAATTTATATGTAATATGCTCACAAGCAAAACTCAACGATCCAAAAGCAAAAATATAAATCCAAAATGCAAAAAAATATGCGCACACCTACAAAAAACGTCATTATAAAATATACGCCGAGATATTTAACAGGTAACAATTAAAAATTAATAACCATGTTTCTCTGTAACAGTAACATGGTTATTAATTTTTAATTGTTACGTAGTCACAATTCTAATAATTAATATTTGTCACTCGTTAGGCCTAAGCGACTGCAATAACATTACTGATAGTAATCGTCACACATTACTTTCTGCTAATGCAAATGCGTTGGCGTATCAATTATTGATCGCCATTTATGGAATTCGAGCCTCTAAAATCATTCCATTTTCAAAGAGCCGAGAAGAAAGCGAGTGTAACGATGATCGAATAACTGCGCATTTAAGAGGCGGCTAGAAGAGTGTGTGCGCAGGGTCGTGTTTTGTCCTCAATTACCTGGAAAACTGCGATCTGCTCCTGTCACTTGGCCATGTGATGCATACAAGAAGACGCTTTCCGTCCAACGGCCGTACTAAACGATTTGTGATAAAAGCCACGCTTCATCAGGATTTAGTGGAAAGATCGAATAGAACGAAAGTGCCAGTAAATGTTTCGAATAGTTCTCGTATTGTTCGCATGCCGCGATCCGGAGCACGCAGGGAGAAGTAATCTCCTCACCTTTTAAGAGAAAAAAAAAATCTTACTTTTCGTGAAACAAAACAGAAATAAAACAACAACAATCTAGGGATCCAAGCTCTCGATTAAACAGAGCCGACCCTTAGGAATATTGTTTCTAATTGCTTAGACCTCGTCAGCATGCAATATAAAATATATAAATTTGAATTACGTTGGCTGCACAGTTTAAACTGATGTTTATTTCGAGTGAATCGTTAGTGAATACTAAAACACAGTTGCTATGGTGATCGCTCTTGAGCTTCCGATACATCTAGAATAAAACAGAACCACATCCTTCAATAATCTGTGAATTTCTCACACAAGAATGAGTGTTGTATCAAGGAAAGTGAAAGGAGCTTATTTGTTATAGGAGAAGAGTGAACTACCGCTAGATTACATAACAGCATACACGAGTAGGTATCTCAACAGTGAGAGGATGGAAAAGCAATCCAAGCTTTATCGTAAGATGACTGCTTTTATCAGAGATAAAGACTGTATGATGAATACAGCTGTGCGCTCTCAGTGATGATTGTGTTAGTTTCTTTGTTTCGATTTTTTCATGTTTCTTTTATTCATTACGAAACATCTTAGAAAGACTTATTCTTTAAGATTATTTCTTCCTCTTCTATATCTATTTCACCTCTAAAAGATATAAAAGGTATTTTTAATTCGTAAGAAATAAATACCAGTAAGCATAAGTCGTTGTTGATGTTAAGTAGTCTAGAATACGTGAATAAAACTAGAACATTCACATTGTCATATGTAGCAAATGCTTAAAGAGTTGGGCCCTTTACCCACTGGGTATTACAGTTTTTAAACCAAATCCATAATCAATAAATATATTCGATTTACAATTTAAACATGGAAAAGATGAGGCCATCGAAGTATTGGAAGGCCTACAGTTTTTTTATATGCACTTTTTTAGTCTTTTGAGGTGTTCGAAAAATATGCCAAAAAAAATCAGTTACCACAAAGTAAATATTTCTGATTTTTAAGTCCATTACGCAAAATGGGAAGACAATATCTTGCAATTTGCTGCAATGGCTGGGGATGAAAAAAAAATCTGTTGTGTTGACTAGCGACATTTACAGGAAATTTTTTGCTGTAATGGTCTGATATGTACTCGCTTCCAAATGAAATAAAGTGTAGCTGTTGAAAGTACGCCAAGATATCCTACCATCCAGACAACTGTGCTCCTCTTCTAACAATACACTACCAGTAGCGCGCGCATTGAGCTTAAAGCAGTGGCTTCGGGAATGTGAAGGTAGCAGCTGTCTTGATTACAGTTACAATAGTTGGGCCATTATATCAACGAAGCGCACAATTTCGTGGACGCACGTGGATTTAAGTGTTTCTTAGGCGGCATTCAGAGTGCTAGTTTGGAACATACACTTTTCTTGGTTACTGTAAAAGATGCAACGGCTGTGGCGAACATCAGTATAGATCGTATCATTCCCCACTCGGTAAATACTGTAATATATTTGCTCCATGATTTTTAGATTATTTTATTATTCACCGATGAATTTTAGGTGGATTGTTCATCACTGTTCATATTGTTTCTCTGCTTGTTGGTTGAACGTCAAACAGATTTTAACGACCTCTATAAAGATTTTACGAAAACAGGGGTTTCCTTTTTACAGACTTTCAACCTGACATTATTTCTGTCCATTTCCAATGAAATATACAATTTCATTAAGCATCTACATTGAACACATTTTTGCTCTTCAGCAAACAGTTGAGCATTTCATTGTTGAACATTTGAAATAAAAACAATTTATTTCATCAACAATGAAGAGCACCGATTTGTCGCCGTTCACTAACTGACAATGGAAAATGTATCAGTGAAATTTGTAAATCTTAACTTATTTGTTGATCCAAATCTTCATTTTAAAATTATTTATGTTACAGAAATGTTTTAATCTACTACGCGTGTGAGTGCGAATCACCAAAATTCTTTTAACACGTGTTACTCTAGTTCCTGCCTTACGGAAAGTTAGTCAATTCCCATCCACACTTTCCTTTCACAGCCAAACCAGCCACCAATCGTGCATCAATTGTAGCTTTCCTTGGTTTCCACTTTTTTTTTTCATTCTTTATTTCTGCGCAGACAGTGATTGATAACATCCCCTTTAGCTTAGACTTGTCAGCGCATTCATCTGTGTGATTGTATAAATTACAGGCTACAGAAACACCTTTTCTTTCGGCTTCGCTCAACTATTGAGTTCTTTTCCTTCCTTTATCATCGCACGAGAACACGCGAGCATTCTTTTCGCCAATACACCATATACAGTTCACTTCGGGGAGAAGTAGTTTCCGCTGTTATTGTTACCCACAGTATTAAAGGGGAATTTTCTCGGCAAAAGAAAGGCAAGACAATTTTTAAGTCTTTATATGGTATTTACTTTTAATTAATCTGAAACCCGGATGTTTAATGAGAAACGCATTCACTTGGAAATGGAATAAGGGTCTCGGATAGATGAACTTAATAGATACCGAAGAGAATCTTAATGCTGTCTCAAGATCTTTCATTTCAGAGCGACAGTCTTCTAAGATTATCTTACTGCCAATGCTAGCATATGAGAAACCTTGCTTGTGCTTCCCTGGGGTTTATTAGTTTCCATCTTGATACGTTTTCATTTTACGAAAACCTAACAATGTGAATGCATTGTTGCCTTTCAGTTCATTTATTTTATGTTGTCTCATTGTTAGTATTCAAATTCTTTCGTCACAAACTATCCATTGTTATATTGTTCGTCTGCTACGAAATAATACATTTTGATTAAGACTGGTTAGAGAAAGACAAATGTGCAGCCACTCTTAATGATTTTACGGAACTCCAATCAATTTTTCCGTTTTACCATTCTGGCTCACATAATCCCTCTGAATGCGTTTTCTTCAATACGCTTTCTCGGGTCAGTGCATCTTTGATTAGAACGTGCACTTGCAACTGTCTTTTAATTTAACAAGTTCTCAAGAACATATTAATCAAGTAATAGTTCTATCGATCAGGGAAAATTTGAAGAAAATATTCAAGATCAGAAGACTTCAAAAAATGATCTAGATATAGGAAGAGCGAATAATTACAGTTTGAAAAAGGAAAATTTAGTTCAGTTTATTTTAAAGCATTTCAATAAAAAAAAATATTCGACACATTTATGCCTAAATTAGATAACCAACTCTTTGTATACCAAACTGTCATTTCTGCAAGAAATTAAGTCATTTGTTCCCCTGATAGCTATTGCCGCGTATTTAATTAAAAAGCATCAAGCAGTGATTAATGTTCGCTATTTATTATTAATTTCAAGCTCTTGCTACTAATTTTAACCTCGAACATTATTATGAATAGAGGATATAAAGTAATTAATAGTCCGAGGTTTAGTTTGTATACTTCATTAGAAGTGATTGATTCGACCATGCTAATGATGGTGTACACTTGCCACTTAACAGCCAACAAAGAATAAAAATTACTGTGTTTTTTTCGTTTAAAGAATGTTGTCAAATAACAATATTTAGAGCGTGAAATTCTAAACAAATAAGCACGCATGAAGGCCGGTATCACGTGATGCATCCATTGTGATGTCACATTTTTAGACATTGTTAGACGAATCTCGATTTTGAAATAGCCAATCAACTTTGGAATGTGATAACATTAAATTACTAATGAGTTTAACAGTAATTGACTCTATGCCAAGTTTATTTAATTTGTCTTGCTGTAGTGCAGGTGTGTGTGTGATTTGAAAGAAATATCGTACACTTGTCTTTCAACGATTGTCAAGAGCTTTATTTCAATCGTTGCAAGGTTTCAAGGAGACACCAGACACTACTACAACACAATGGCCAAGTAAACTAGTCGTAAAGAAGTCACTTGCGCGTATAAATAGAAGACGATGACTAACAGGGAGGACACACACAGAGAAAAATTACAGCCGATCGGACTTTTTGCAGGCTGAAAACATCAAAGGACTAAAAATGTTACTGTCGGCCGTGGTTTACCTTCAGGCGCGAACTCGCGATGCACCGAACACGTGACTACGGATAAAGGAAGAATAAACTTTGCGTTGTTAAAAAGGGAAAAAAAAAAAAGTTTTTTTTTCTTTCATATTCTGTCTACCTTCATAATTGAAGTGTTTTTTTCCCCATCAGTGCGCATGACCGAGAATCGCTGACTTGAAAGAATATTTATTATAGTATGCAGCTATTGCGTCGTTTTTTTTTTTTAAATGAATATTTATATGCGTTCATATATTTTTCTGTACCGTAAGTCCAATTCGAAATAATATCTGCTTTTTTTAAGACTCCTTTAAAATTATGTCGTTTATTGAACCATTTCGGTGAAAGATAAACAAAAAAAATCATGTATTCTCTGTGTAATATTACGCTAAATGTACATACAAAAATCAAGTGCTGCTTGCCGAAAAATCCGCACTTCTCTCCTATGTAAATATTATTACTCTGGAGTCGTTAATTTTCATCATCATGGATACAATAGTAACTGGTGGGATCATGGTTTCAACAATTCTAAGGTCTACATTGTCCAGATGTCGAAATAATTTAAAGGTTATCAGTTGTTATTTATGTATATTTAATTCCATTACTTCAGTAAGCTACACTTAAAACGTATAAGTCCTTCTGAAATTGTATTGTAAAGAGTAACAAATTATGTGATATACTTTAATTTTATCTGCATGTTATATACTCTTAACAAAAACTAGGCTTAAGAACACTTCAATGTCGCTCATTATGTGAATTACGTTTGGCTGCATAGCTGTTATTAAACCGATTTTTCTGGTAAGATGGAAGACATCACTCGGAACTGCAGTGAAGGTAAACTATAGCCGACTGAGGTGGAAGAACCTAAAAACCAAAAGAAAAGGAACATCACTAAACATTCACGCACACACTGCCAACAATTTTGGACATCACCACACACACACATGCTCTCTCTCTCGCGCGCGCGCACACACACATACGCACGCACACACATGCACTGCCACATACATACATAACAAAATATGACACGCATGCAAACGTTATTCTATAAACCCGTACACACTAGTTTCTGAAAAGAACGGGGGGTGGTGAGATGAAGAGCCAAGCCATAGCTATTTAGGGATTTTTTGAAAGACCTCGGTAGGAAATATCTTCTCTTTCTTGGATATAATCGTTCGAAAAACTGTAGAACACGGAGAATTTTGGAAGTGACTTCGACAGAAGACGATGAGATATGAAGTGGTGGTGCTTGCATATATAGGGAGAGAGAGAGAGAAAGAGTTCAAAAAAAGGTCCAGTTATACAGACACATTTGTTTTTCTAGGAAAGGGAAGAAGGGGTGATTCTCCCACGAGGCTCAGGATCCAGTTCCTTCCATTGTCTGCTCAAACAGCCTGAAGAAAGGAACAAAACTTTGCATTACAAAGAAAATGCACATCATCCGGGACACGGGGCTTGATCTTCGCGCACCCATCGGTCTGTTTAGGCAGGGAATCGTTCTTTTTTTTTTTTTTTTTAGCTTGGCTTCTCTCACGTGCACGCACACATACACACACACAGGGTCAATCGTCAGGAAGAGCGAATGACCGGAGCCTCGGTCGTTTCTGTAATACCCCTTTCATTTTTTTTGTCCTCCCTCAAGCGTTTTTCCCCGGCCAGGAAGAAGTGATGCGAATGGCTACATGATCAGACACTTCCCTTTCTCGGCCCAGGGGTTGTTCTTTTTATCTGGAGCGTGAATCAGAGGATCGGATCGCTCGTTTTCTTCGATGTAGTCACGAAGCCTGAAAGAAACAAAAAAAAAAGTAAATAAAAGTAGTTGATTAATAATTACTAATTAAAATAGTTTTGTTGTTGAGTAACAACAACAAAACTTTTAACGGTATAAACAAGGCTCTTAATCTCATTTTAATTTTTTTTTAATTTATTTTTATTTTTATTTATTTATTTATTTTTTTTTTTTGCGACGATAGTTTTCTACGAGGTCCAAATTTAAATTTCAACAAGCAAAACTGAATATTTAAAAAAATGTCCTTAGTCGCTATTAAAGGCACCATGAGCACAAATTAAAACGATCAATTTGTACACAATCCAATCAGAATACACGTATGAGAAGTTAGTTGCTATGGTAACATGTGCGAAAAGGAATTTACAATAAAGAAGGGGAAAAATGCAAATACAAATTGCAAATTTGTATTTGCATTTGAAAAATTGCAATTGAAAAATGCAAATTTCCATAAGATCCCGACAAATAGTCGGGATCTTATGGAAATATCGGAATCGCTGTCGTAATAAATAATGCCAATCCGAACTCAACAGTGGCGGGTGTTCAGTATTGACCCCACGATAAGTTCAAACTTCAGAGTGAGCGCTAAGCTCAATACCGGAACAGTGGCCATCGTCGTTAGAGAAATAATACTGAGGCCTTCCTGAACAGCAGGTTATTCATGTTTTCGAGACGTGGCGAAGTCTACAACGAACGAATACCCTCTCCCTCCCGCTACCGAAGTCGCGCTAGGAACATAAAAGCGAAGGAAGCGAGTCCCTTACGGAAGTAAAAGAATTTGTAATAAGTGTGGATAATTTCATGTTTCTTCTAATAATTAAATTCCGTCTGACCTTTTAATTAACCTTTCACGACAAAGACTGACATCGGCTACATATGATTTTAGTATCAAAATCCCCTTTTTTTGAGGCCTGGCACTTTTCTGGAGGAGTTTTTCACCTGGGGAGCAGTGACATCTATTGATTATACATTAGCGAACAATTTTATTAACTGGGGTTCGTAGGCTACGAAAATTTGTTTTTGTTTTTTATTTAACGCAACACATGGTGATGATATTTTTATAAGTTTTACGATCTATTCAAATTGCAAAATGCCCTCGTCATTTTTTCAGTTTTTGGACGAGTGATTGTCCTAAAGCGAAACGGGATTCAGTCTGATTATATCCAACATTGACCTGTTCTGTTAAGTCTCTCGGCGGGGGGGGGGGGGAATCCTTCTCTTCGTTATGGAAGGGATGATCATCTTGTAGTAAGATTGAACAGATTGATTGTGGGAGTTCTCCGAAGATTCTTACGGTTATCTTATCCGCACAGTATTCTTAACCGTTAGTCAGTGACAAAAGAACTCATTACAAGAGTCCCCGGAGTTGTGTATCGTCAACAAAAGACGTCATTAAGGAGCCAACTTGGGTTGATTACGGAGTTTTTCAATTATTTGCAAGAGTTGTGCTTCTAAATAAATAAGACACAGATAATCGATTGGAAGAAGGAGAGAAACATGGTACAAATATCGTGAATTTTGAATACAGGATGCTTCTTTCTGATAAAACGCAGTTAAACTTTGTCATATTATCGTATCTGTCGATTTTATTTCCTTCCCTATTCCTTTTTATTTTTATCATTCAGTGTCTTCCTAACTGTCCTCTATTTTCTTGTTGTTCTTAGAAATTATCATAAAAGTTTTTTAAAAAAACTCATTTTCTTCTGTCGCTATTACTTTAAAATCAATTTGCAATTTTTAAAATCTCTCTCTCTCCCCGACACCTTTTTTTATTCTAGATATCGAATATATTTCTTTAGTATTTTCTCGATATGTTCCTTTTCTTACTGTATTTTACAACGTTGTAAAAGTTTTGTTAACTGATTTAAAAAAAAAATGATGGCCACTTATAAGTTCCACTACTTTTTTTTCCTCAAAGTAGTTTCTCCTTTCTTTTAAAAGAAACCTTTTCTAGTACGTTCAGTTACTATGGTAACCATCCTTCCAAGTTTTTTGTTTAAATCGAAACAAGTTTCCAAAAACCAGATATTTTTCTTTCGCACCCACGGGTTTCGATCACTTTCAGTCTTAAGTTTCGCTCTAGTAAAAGTGGTTTGAACTTTTTAAGAAAATCAAGGCGACAGTGGTGTTCTGAAGTACGCATGACCATCCATGCAGTTACTTTGTAAGAGTAAACAATATCGCAGGAGTCTTTGCAGAGCCTCTTCAACTTCAGAAAAGTATTTCTATAAATGTATCTTGTGGAGTGAGGGTTTAGAAATTAAAATTGAACATCGCAGGCCTTTACAAGCGAGGTACATTTGTCGTGTTGTATATTTGCAATTATTGGAATAGATAAGTTTTTGTCGCATACCCCTTTAATAATTCCCCACTTGATCTTACGTTGTTTGACGTCATAGCAAAACCAAGATGCTCACAATTTCTTTTATAAATTTGTCTTGGCTCACTCCACTTACGAAATCCGTTAAGAGATGTATTTAGATGTTGACAGTGTTCAAACACTTTCACCAAACTTCTTTCGTGCCCAAGTCATGTTTCCAACTCTCATCAAAAAAAAATATCGACTTAAAATTGAGCAAAACTGGAACTTCAGATGAGGAGTTAAATCTGAACATTACACGCAGGAAAAAGATGGACAGCGAGACACGTGCAGCATCAATCTTTCATCAGACGAGCAGATGGAATAGAGAGGGCCTCCATCACGCATCAAACAGACCCATTATCATTTATCATCCCTGTCCAAGTAACTCTGTAATCAGTACTACACAGAAATAAAGGCAATGACATATCTTAAAGTAATGTTCACTTCACCAGCAGAATTGAAGCTGACAGCCACCAAGGTAAATCGTATCGAGTGTCATTAGTGTCATCTCTACCAAGAGATTTTCAAATACAAAATACAGCGAACTGTGTAGATTGTCTTTGAAAAAAGTTGAATAGCTGATGATGATGAGAACCTACTGAAAGAGAAAAAAAAACATTTTGTCTTTAGATGATACAGATAAGAAATGATCATTATTAAAATGATATTTTTCCCCATTACCTTTCTTTCCAACAATAAGTTTTTATCTGTTTATAATTTTCAATGCGATGCGTGTAAACCATTAGAAAAGTCTCTCTTTAAAAACAGCATCGAGTTTCTTGAAATAATACCTTACTTTCATGTTTTTAAATGAAAAAAAGGTTAATGTAAAAATATTCATTCCTTTAATAATGAAATTCAGTGCACATTAAAGTGTTCCTCGAATTACTGCAATTAAAGTGTTCAGGATAAGATCATTTTAATGCAGTTTCTTTCCCCTAGAAGCTTCTAGATTATAATTATATGAATATTCCTCTATAATTAGTCTTTTTAATTTGTAATTTGCATTGCACTCTTTAATCTATTTATTCTCTTGCGGGAATCTCTGTTTCAGTAAAACTTTAAATAGCTAATCTTTGTGCGTTTTTTTTTTACCCTATTTTTTCATAAGGGTTGGTTTTGTGTAGTCCTGCTTAGTAAGGTTGCCATTATGTGGCAACTTTACTTGCTAATCATCAAACTATACTCGAATTTACCCTATAAAAAGTTCTTAGAACTTTTTATAGGGTAAATGATCTGAAAATCATCCAAAAAAGCATCTTGAAGATGTTAGCGAAGCCAATTGCCATATGATTTTATTCTTATCAACAAAATTAACTTAAAATGAAAAGGTTAAAATTGTAATTTAATTATTTATCTGCTACAAATATTTTAATTATTAAATAGATCAATCTAAGTATGGGCATTGTTCAGTAGTGATAGCCATGACTAGTTAACGCAACAATAATTTTATTGTTATGAATGAATATGTTTGTTGTGATGCAATAATTAACACGAAACTAACGTGTCAGAGCGAAGATCTCATCTTTGAACCAAGAGTGCACGGACAGCAACAATCAGAACTCGTAACTAAGTAAGTAGCCATAAACTGTGTGACTGGTGCGTGCACGAATTATATAAAAGATAGTGTTGCACTTTTATGACAAGTTACACTCGTAAAATCTTTTTTTAAAAGCGGCTTTTTCTGTTTGAGTGGGCTCAAACAGTTCTGCAGTGGATGTGTACTGAACTATAATACTGTATAAGATTAAACAAACAACGCTTTGCATAAAACCCGTGTGCGCGTTTTAATATTCATACTAAGAACTGTATTCTAGGAACTCTTCTACCGTACGAATTAAATATAAAATAGATTTAACACCGAATTCTTCGGTGCACAACGAAAGGCTAACGCAGCCTAACGTTAACTTGAGGAGGAAAAACGTTAAAATTTAGAGGCAGCTTAAATCCCCACGTTCTGGCGACCATCCATTTTGTCATAAAACAGATTATAGTGGCGTTCTCAAAATTTGAACGAGCTGTTGAAATATTAAATGCTAAACATTTTTCCTCTAAATCTCGAGTGTACAAGGATTTGTAAATAATTTCGAGACTTCTCTACCCTAAAAAACGTATGAAAAAAATATATGCAGTGCCGTTCACTAGTACGTTTGGTAGAAGGAAGGCAACAAACAACACTCGTGTCTTGTCGATCAGATTCCAAAACATCCAGTACACTCATAAGATACAACGTATCGGAAACAGATTTGACATCAAAATCTACATCTATGAGAAAAACTACTCCAATTCACAAAAATTTCAGATTCATACTGATACGCACGGTGTGTAAATGAAGCAGGAAAAAACTGTTACCTTGGCAACCATTTTTTTTTTTTTTTTTTTTTTTTTTTTTGCATGAACTATGTAGTGTTTAAAAATTTTCGTAACAAAAAAAGACGACAAACTGTAGGGAAGGAGTTTCTTAGCAACATACAGTGTACTAGAATGTTTCTTTACTGCTAGGTAATCTGAAAACAAAGCGTACGCAAAGTGTAATTCATCAGTCGTTCCCGAGTATCGCCTTATCTCTCCTGACTTGTATAGTTTTTCTTGTATCTTATCTCATGCGACGGACCCTTAATTCTTCCAGTTATCGGAGAAATATTGAGCCATTTATCTCCTTAATCGAATAGGAGAGAAATGTAATAAGTCTTTCGCCTTCTTCACAGGGCTTATTTCACTATTGGAAGGCTGTTAAGGCAGCGCTATATTTCTTTCTTGCTTGTCCCAAGTGTGTGTGAGAATTATCGAAAGAGAGAGACGGAGAGAAAGGTGTGCAGACAGCAAACAACAAGCTGCTGATTTACAACACCGTAAAATAGCGTTAGTTTTATTTTTTAGCTAGTAGGAAAAAACTGCACACGGGCAGCAGTAAATGAGACTAAAATATAACAACGAAGATGAAGAGAGCAGTGACAAAAAGGGAGGCTGGAAAAATTAGATATGAATAGTAGGAAGATTGAAAAAACTAGGTATATTAATAGAATGTGAGAAGAAGCTATTGTTCTGGCGATAAAGAGGAAGGTAATTCACGTTATCAGTAAATCTTGTTGGGCAAAAACGAACTGGAAAAACAAAGCCTAATTATCTAAAATAGGCAACTGAACAATTAATGATTGCTCAACTGCCTACTTGCGTGATTTTCAGACTGGAAAAAGAAGCATATGTTTGAACTTCCAGAATTAAGCGTCATATTTTCGATCTCTCAATTTTTATAGCAATTTTCATTTGAAGCTCCGTGTTAAGAAAATATTAAGAAAAATTTTATTCGCTGTACTCATTTTCTGTAAATGAAAAGAATTAGCATTACAAAGGTTTCGCTGCCTACTTAAAGATAACTCGATTAGTGATTTAGATTTTTGATCTGCTGGAGAAAATTTATCTATTAATAGTTAATATTAATAGATAAATGACAATGTTAATAGTAATTAATATTTAGTTATGATCATCTGTTTCTTTGAATCGGTCTTGATTATCGGTATAAATAAAGTTAATTTATTTTCATTTTTTTTTTTAATTTAAACGTGCGAAAATATTTGACCAATTTCTTTTAGTCGTCACAGAACTTTCTCAAATTTTATAGCTGAACCTCTTTTTATGACTGCTGTTTACAGCTAAGACATGTACGTGGGCAGTGACGCAACCGTCACAGGAACATTCATAAAATATTTACCGAAGGAAATAAACTTGAATGTCGCTAATATATTATGTACATACTTTACTGCTCGTCTCTTTGCGATATGAATAGTTAATCGCAAAAAGTCACCGTGTCTCTTTTTTTTTTTTTTTTTTTGCTTCTTTTAAACTTTGCGAACTTGAAGAAACGAGAGAAATTCGTTGTTTTGAAATCCATAAGCTTAAAACATCTGCTTCTGACATCCCGGAGGCTTCACTTAACGGACTGACCTACGATGATCTGTTCGAGTGAAAAGGCAGGTGTTCTTGCAACATCGAACTTGGTTTTGGCTTTAAATGTCACGAAAGATCAAACAGTCTTCTCCTTACTAACCGCACCCAAGTTTGTAACCACACCCCATGCATTATATATAAAATTTCGCCTTGCATCGGGCATATTCTCAAGAGCAGTTTAGAAAATAGTCAACGTGTTTTTTAGCTAACAGACAGCGCACATCAGACGGACGTGAAGCTAATTTGGTCCTTCCGATTTCTCTTTCAATCGCATCTTCTGTATTGCTCTCTGAATGCCGCCTTTGTCAGATGAGCACAGTGAAAAAGTCGCTAATCGTTGGCATCGCTCCTTAATCTCGCACAATTCTCATAAATATTTAGCTGAAAAGAAAGAAGACAACCGTCTTAAAAACTTGGGAACTTGTAAGCACACAAAAAACATCGACTTTTTCTTTCAACAACAAATGTTCTATTTTGTTTTGCGCAGACTTTGTGTCTCCTTGCGTTGTGGCGCAGATGGACGACTACTTAAATAGCCTTGCCAGTCGGAAGTGCTTTTTAATACGCTGTGGACTCAGTCGAGAGAAAACGCAAATCTCAATGACCATAAGATTATTTTGGATGATGATTTCACAGTATCCATAATAGAAGTTCGCGATGTAGACCGCTGAACCTTGCTGTACTTGCTGTTCGAAAAGATTGTTAATATTGATTTTTAATAGTTAGTGGTAACAGTCGTCCGAATAATTAACCGCAAAAGTTTTTCTTTATATATCAGGGAAGTCTCATACGGAACGAACTTAGCCCAACGAGTCAATTATTATATACATGTTGAGAAATCAGTAAACAACTTATTACCACTAAAATTAATCCATCGGATTATTTAACCCTTTAGTAGGCTATGGTTAAATCCAGTTCACATTCTCTCGCGAGTGGATTCACATAAAAAAAAAAAAAAAAAAAAGGTCAAGATAAAACAATTTTGTACGTTGCGTTTATTTTTCTAGACTTTTTTTCATAGCAAGTACGAAAATTATTTTTATTTACCGTCAACTAATAAAAAAACGACCGTATAACCCTCACTATTTCAGCGAATAATATATGTTTTTAGGAACCACCAAATAGCGATAGTTGTGTGCCCTACTCTCCTCCTTGGATACCTATGAAATCATTGATAACTTCAGGCCAGCTGTCAGTGACGGTTAGAAACAGCTACCCACAAGTTCGAAACGTTACTTAAAGCTATAACTGCCTCGGCTATGTCCATTGTAGAATAAAAGGAGTTAGAGGATTCATTTTTATAGGTTATGAACGCTGTTTTACCACGTACCAATTAGGCAGAATGCCCTTCATAAACATAAGCTTTACAAATATATCATCATAACATTAATTACGGGTATAGACCACATTAGTCTGTTCCGGTCTAATTATCCATCCAGTAGCCTTTTTTGGGGTTTACCTTGCCTTCTCTTTCCAATTGGCTTATATTTTAGTATTTGTTTAGGATGTCAGGCATTGGCCATTCGGTTTACATGTTCAATCCCATTTTTTTTTATAATTGTTTAGTTTTTCTTCTATTATTTTCTTCTATTTCTGATTTTGTTTTTAATTCTTTTAAAATGTCTTCGTTCATTTTTTTTTAATCTAATAAGGTGTATTTTGCAGTTCTTCTCATAAATCTCATTTCACTTGTTTTTATTCTTTGGTTATCTTACTTGTTTATTGCCCAAATTTCACTGCCATATTATAATGTGGGCACTCTAAAGTATTGTATAGTTTCAAGCGTGTTTCTTTTTGTACTATATTTCGATTGAGTGTTCTATTTATCAGGCCTAGAATCTGTAAAAATTTTGTTTTTACAGATTAAGACATAAAATTAAAAGTTTTTAATTTTGTCTTTTTCTCCTTCATATGATATTTCACATCCAAGATAACCGAAAGTATTTATCTGTTCTATTATTTTATTATTAATAACTATTTTACTTTAACTGGATTTTGTCCACAAAATGCCATTGTTTTAGTTTTATCAATGGAAATTTTCATTCCAAACTGTTCTACTATAATGTTTAAATTAGCGTATTTACTTTGTTATTCCGGGAAATTTCTATACCTTGATTGTTTAAGGTGTTTCACCGTATTAATATTTCATTAATGTAAATATTGAAAAGTGTTGGAGAGGGCATCCTGTCTTACTCCTTGGTTTATAGATTGTTTTTCAGACAACTTTTCATTTATTTTTTTTTTCATTATCTTTTATATATATTCAATATTGCAAGTAGTAAAATATTAGGTATATTTATTCTTTGTAATATATCAAACAGAATATATCTTTTTACTTTGTCAAATGCTTTTTCATAATCTATAAACAAAAGATGAGTTTCCAAATTAAATTCTCTTCTTTTATCTATGAGTAGTTCTAAACACAAAGCTGCATCCATTGTAGAGCGTCCTTTTCTAAATCCATTTTGACAATCTAATATTATTTTTTCACTGTATATTTTTAGTTTTTCATTAAGTATGCTGCTATATATTTTGTAGTATGTATTCAATAAACTGATAACTCTGTAGTTAGCAAGTTTTGTTTTATCCCCTTTTTTAAATATAGGCATTACTATTTGATGAAATTTTTTTTCCAGCAAATTTATACAGTTCGGAGTTTATCCCATCTTCTTCTGCTGATTTGCCATTTTTTACTTTATTTAGGTTGTCCTTTAATTCCTTCATTGTTATTATATCATTTAATGTATTTTATAAGATTTTGGTGTAATTTTTATGTTATTATTATCTGTCCAAAGATATGTGAAATAACCAAGAATTCTTTTACATCTATTTCTTTTATATCTGCATTTTAGTATTTTGTATGGACTGGGTCTTATTTTATATGTTATTTTCTAGATATGATACATATTTTTCCCAGCTTTCTCTGTGTCTCTTTGTGGTTTCTCTTTTGGCTATTGCTCGTCTTTTTTTATATTCAATTTCATCTTTTTTTTTGTTACTTAACCATCTTTTAAAAGCCAGCTTTTTATTTTCATTTATTGTTTTTATTTCATTGTCCCATATATGATATTTTTGTGTGTTCCTAGAGACTTTCATATGCTGCTGATGCGGTAATTTCTTTTATATTATTCCATTCTTTCTAGGTGTCTTCGTTTTCTTGTATTTTTTCTAAGTAGTTATTAATCCTCTGTTGGTATAAATTTCTTATACTTGAATCATTTTTGTTTCTCTAATTTGTTTCTATTTTTGTATTTTTTGTAGCCAGTTTGGTGGAAATCTTAGTTTTGCCTGTACTAAATGGTAATCTGTGTCATTTCTAGCCCTCTTCTAACTTTATCGTCTAGGAAGAGGTTTGTCTTTTTTATTTGGTATAAAGTAGTCTATTATTGATTTTTGTCCTCTTGCTCACCATGTATATTATGTATATTTTTATGTTTGTAAAATGTATTCATTATTTTTAAATTATTATATATTGTATAATCAATGATTCGCTTTCCATTTTTGTTTACTGTTGGTTTTCCAAACAGTAAACAAAAAGTTCATTCCTAGTCTGGCATTAAGATCTCCGGCTATAATTATATGATCTGTTTTATTTAATTTTTCAAATATTCCTTGTAACTCTTTGTAAAAGTAATCATTTTCTTCTTCTTTTCCTTCTTCAGGGGCATACTGCAATAACTGTTAATTATATGTACAATGAGTTATTTTTGCTTCAATTGGTTTATGGATCCAAATTATTACACCAGCTTTTGCATGTATTTGTTTGTCCACTCCACTATATTGTAGTTAGCTGTTTCTTCTGTTCCTTTAAGTTTCTTTTTTGTTTCCGTAAGAACTGCAATTTCTATATTTTCGTCATTTAAAATTTTATCTAATTCTTCTTTATGTGCTTCTAATATTCCATGGAGCCTATTTCACCACGTTTTTCTTTTTCTAAAGTTTCTTAACCTTTTCAAGTTTGCGGTCGTTTCCCATGTTTTCTGTCCGGTTTGGATTTCGTTGAGACTTGAAAGTAACATGTGTTTCCCAACGTCAAGTGACTAGCATGACGATAGGTATCCTAGTGGTGGAGCTGCCACTTTAAGACAACTAGGCTTGCCTTTTTTAGTACCTACCTTTTTTTTTACCTCCTCGCCCTCGAATTGCTCTAATATGATATACCAAGTGCGTATTGTACAAAGTAAGATCAGGTCTAGCTTGGGTATCTCGGGTTTGCCATGCCCGTACTGAGCCAGATATATATGGTATACCAAATATATAATGGTAATGGATCTATATAATTGTATAAAATTTTATATAAAAATTTTTTTCTATAAAATTTAGGTTTTAAAAAATAATTATACATGCTGCTTTTTTTTTTCACTCGAGAACAACGAATGATGGAGAAATAGCATATTTTGTTCACTGGCATTAATTGCGCTTTAGTTTTTGCATAATGAGCATCAAACTGAGTTGAAGAGTCGACTGCTTAATCCAATCTCATTTAAGCCAGTTTGAGAATATACATTAGATACGTTTTCAGCCCAAATATTTACAATACGCAAATATTTACCTCTTAACAGAACATTTAGCCCGTTTCTAAGATATATAAGAGGGAAAAAGTTATTTGATGGGGAAATAAGGATTCCTGAATTTTAATTTCTCATTTTCCAAGCTTAACAACATTCGCCTTTCCCTACTCAAATATTTATACTGACGGAGAAAGTTTTCGACCTGCTAACATCAAAGTCCAAACCTTTTTTCTGAACACCACTTCGCGCCTATACTACGTTTCATCACATTCTGTCCCGACTTTCAATCTTTCTCTCTCTCTCTATCCACGTGCGTTTAATAACATTGTCCTTGTAACTGCTCAATGCTGCGTTAACTTCCACGGGAAGCAAGCAAGCTGATATTAGATTTAGGAGTGAAAAATGGTTTGTGTGCTGTCTAAAAGAGAACACTGTAATGCGTAACATGGAAGAAATATATCTTTATCTACAGATCTAAGAAAGTTGGTCAATGCTGTTTGTAGTTTTACAGACTAAGCCAGTAAAAAAAGAAAGAAAGAAAAGAGAAAAAAATTGAAGTATCATTTAAAACCCTGGAACTAATGTATTTCTCACGTGTAAATTTTGGTAATGTTTCTTTCACAGATGGAAGTTCCCCTTTTTGTTCGTTTCATGATCCTTAACGTGAATTCTTCGAGCGGTAAGTTTTTAACAAAATGTAGTTTGTAAAGTTTTTGTTAACGTACCGTAGTAGTCATCAGTATTTTGATGTACTTGAGTAGATCAAAATATTGATGACAGCGCTCTTTAGTGATAACATTTTACTTAAATTGTTACCCATTTGTAATTAATATAAATATTCCTGCCATGGCACGCAATATTATTGTTAATAAATAACTCTACGTCGTAATTTAATGCACATTCGCAAAATTTGTACGACACCGGAAGCGAGAATACATCAATATTAAGAGTTCTACGTGGATTTGAAAGTATAATGCAATCTCTATGGTCTCCATCACTTTCAGACTGCACTTTTCCCTTAACTATTTGTTCCGTCACGTGAAAATATTGAACCAGTCAAAAGGAAAAAGTGCAAAGAAGAAAATAAAGTGACTTACAAAGATAGGCACTCTCGAATATCGTAGTGTTAAATATGTTGGAATATGACGTATTTTATAGTTAATTTTAAATTTCATTCGAATATATTAATGATGTGAAAAAGGTTTTATGGAAAAAAACTAAACATTATCAGGACTGGAGTTTGATTCATTTGTGTATTTTCTCCTCATTAAAACAATCTTTTCCTTAGCATCTTTTGAACTTGGGTTTAATTCTAAGTCATTGAGATGAGTTCTTTTTTTTTCTTCCTGAAGATAATTAAAACCTCATCCCTAATCCTAGACTTAATTGAAAGCCTTTCACTAAGCGGTATCTTTCCAGAATACACCCCCCCCACGCACCTCTTTCTCTCCTCTGAATACAGTCTCAACTTTGCAACTGAACAAAAGCGCTAAAGTGAAATCAATAGAGCTCTGCTTACCAAGAAGCCAACAATGGCGAACTATTAATGAGCGCGAGGATAATCCTCCACTGGGCTTAAATCGGGTTTCTACTCCGCTGAAACAAAAGAACTATAATTTAATGATCGGGTTTGTTACAAAGGGATTATTAAGCGTTCCTGAAGATGTATATTCTCGAATAAAGAATTCAATTATAACATAAATAAAAAATAGTAGAGAAAGCTGAGAAATTCTAGGGAACACTCTAGATATAAAGATGTGAATTGCTTTTAAAAATAACGGGAAAAAAACACTAGAAGCATTTTAAGTTTATTTTTCGGATACACCTGCACATATTAGACCCTTCAAAGCTGTCTTGATTTGGACAGTACAAGGTAAAAGGCAATATTACTTTAGAATTTGTGCTACAACGGTGATGTATTTCATGTCTGGATCCTTAGCATGTCACTTAAAATGCCAAAGAGCACCCAATCTTCCTGAAGAGAACCTTCAAACAAATTTTTCAATCTACTGAAATGCTGAAAACCAATATCCAATATAAGAGATAACGTGCTACTGAAGCTCAACAATGAACAGCCAACAATTCGACATGTACTGAATTGCCAGTTGACGAAACAATGTTCTCTGTATACGCTAGTGCATAAGAATTTGCAAAGAGTTGCATACTAAGCTCGTCTAGTTTAGCATTCAGACAATTTCAACAATATGCGTCTGTTTTGCACTCGCCATTTTTCTCTTGAGTAAAAGAGGAGAAATGACAGCATCAGAGGTTAACTTCTTTAGCCGTATGCCGAAGAATATTTTAAGCTAAATGACCTTTTTCGGCCCAGTTCATATGAATGTTAGTCACGTGACTGGAAGCATGCCGAAAGTTTTTTGATAAAAACTCATATTTCGTTCGGCCATTAAAATCGACTCTATAATCATACTTGCTGGCTATAAAGCAGCAGTGAAGCTAATCTTCTCCATCCAAGATTCATTACCATTTAGTAATCGACGTCGTCCATCGACCATAAGCCATGCCCTCATTAGTCGTAATCTCCCATATTATGGATAGAATGGCCTTTTTTTCCCCCTCCGTACTTCTTCACTGACATCGGCTGATCATATGGAGGAAACCTACCCCTCTGTTCATCCATCACTAAGTGTTTCTAACGATATTTTATCCTGATTTGACTGCTTAATGCTGTCTGCGCGAGGCCCATCGTCTAAGCTTGCATTAATCTGAACTCTCCGACATAGCGGAATCAACGGACGGAATACTAATGCCTTCTCTTCCTTAACTGTGCAGTCGTTTAGTCCAGGAGAAGTAAGGGAAAGTCTTCAGTACTTTCTCAAGACATACTGAAAGAATGGAAAGTTGTACTTATATGCTGGTGACATAATGTTTTATTTTATGATCTGATATTTTTATCCTACTAATTGCCATTCTTATCATGGTAAAAAAGAATCTTATCTAGAAAATAGAAGTATGTTGTTATATCATTTATATAGGAAAGAAAAAACAACGTTTTTTATTCGCAACTTCTGAAGGCAAGTTGGTAGCCTAATCCATCACTTCAGTCTTCACTGATAGTGAGCTCAAGTGTCTCAATGAATCGAGACTTTACGGGGGGAAAGAGAGAGACTACCGCTGCCACTTAATAGTACCTATCATTATACGTAGGTTGAAATATTGTTGAGTTATACGTGAGATATTTTTATATCCAGAGTTAATACGCCTCTGCATGTAAAAATGCATATCCTGTCCTGTCAGTGGTCCTAACAGGCATTTAAGCGCCCACCACCTTTCCTAGTATTCTTGGACTTCGCAATCATAACTCGAAGATAAGGTGGTTAGCCCTATGTCTGTGTGTGTTCTGGGGGACGAAAAACCCGAGTTTACGGGTGGAAAAAACCCTATCTCCGTATGAGACTCACCTTTAGTCTAAAAAGACCAGATAACGGTTCCTCACTTGACGGGAATTGAACCCAGGTCTTTCCGACCAAAGGGTTTCGTCTATACCTACTAAGCTACGGAGGACCGAAAATGTCTATAATCTTGGTATAGGGTTTTTTTTCCACTCCTATCCGTGAGATTCCGCACAAAAGAAAAAAAAAACCTTACTTGCCCATACCAAAAATCAATTAACTCGGAAATTACCGAATAAAAGTTTTTAGAAAAGTCCCTCTTAGTCAGCGACTAAGATCAAACCTTCTTCTAGCAGCTTACGCTGCTCCATTTCCGCACAGCTACATCAGCACTTGTATAATTTATACACACGTATGTTATCAGTGATATATACAATAACGCAACACTCCAAATCCTGAAATATCCCAGAGATGTTAGTAGCCGTAACTTTTGTACCTTATTTGCTTTTTATTGGGTGCAAAACACAGCAACGTGCTTTAGGGTTCGGGAAACTATATTAAATTACAGGAAAAATCCAAGATCCCCAAAGAACTTTTCAGTTGTTTTTTAGTGTTACACTAGCGCTTGACTGAAAAGAACTAAAAAAAACCTGAAGACTGTAATGGATGGGAAAGAATGCGTCAGTGTTGGTACATTTCTCTGTTGTAAAACGAATTATCTGAGGACGAAAAGAAAGTTAACGTAGGACAGGTTTTAGTATTTTTGTGTTCTTTGTACCTATCAGTTTAGCTTCCAGGAGTAACGGAAAAGCAATGCACTTGACCTAAACATTTCGGGCTATTTTATTTTATTTTTATTAGGCTCATGTCCGTCTAACCTTCGTGTGCTTCTTTTATCCTTAGTTCATCATATAATTTCTTCTCACCGGACAAAGTGTGCTCCTAGTTACTTCCACCTCGAGTTGCGTCTTACTATACATAAGAAATAGGTCCTTCCACGTGCTTTATAATTAAGATAAACCGCCGCGTGTGCTCGCATTCAAGAACAACACTACAAACATCCATCACTTATTATTCGATGCGCTTAGAATCTACGCGCTCATCTAATACCTTCCATCCGGGCATGTTGACCAAGCGTGCATCTTATCGGGTTTAAACAGGTGAGCACCGATAAGTGCTAATACCCCTTATCGCGTCTCCCCGATGAGTTGCTTAAAGACTGTCTTGAGATTCCATGAGAGAGAGAGAGAGAGAGAGAGAGAAAACACCGACACTTACGACTACCTTTTCACCATTACCAGGCCTGTGTAATCCATCAGAAACAATATACTAGTAAAATTAAGATTGTTATATATGTTTAAGTGCATTTCCCCTAATTAGGCTGTTATAATATTTAATAAGAAAATATTTAAAATTTTAAATTATAATCAAATAATCTTATAATATAATTTAAAGTTATGTAAAAAAGCAAATAAATCTGAAAATTATAATACACCATTTAGAAATCTAAATAGCTTTATATTTAATATACTGCTTGTAATAGTTTCATCTCGAAGAAGGAAATCGACCGTGAGATGCGGTGGAGGGGTAATGGATGGCAGTGCTGTAGCCAGTGAAGTTCTAATTGAGGCTCGGCTATTGCTGTTACCCCCCTGCCATGATCAGAGCTTTAATAGCTCAATAACACCTTATTCCTACACTGTTCTCTACAGATAACGGGGAAGATGAAAAGCATTCTTGCTTCGTCCCTTTAAGCCAGTCCTTATAAGGACTATAAATTTCATCGAAGTGTCGTGACTACTGACTTAATTCTGCAGTGCTTTGTAAGCATCTTTATTATTTATATTTATATATAGTCTGCATAATTCTCTGGACACAATTTCTGCATCCATTTGTTGGATAATGTCATGAATATTACAAAGGAACCTTAACACGTAACATGCCAGTGTGTTTGTGGACTTCAGGCAGATGATAAATGACCCTTATGAGTTTGGTGATAATATCAACGTATTTCGCATCCCCAAGTAAAACAGAATGAGCCGCGGCTGCACTCAGAGATAACATGGCATCTTTTGTTGAGCCATAGATGGAGTACTTAATAATCCATTTTTAATTACCCTTTAACAACTCCTAGAAAGTAAAATTCGTGCCGATTATAAATGTTAATACTTTATGCAAAGGAGGTAGACTGAAACACTTCATTTCGTAATGCATAAGGATAAGAGGAGGAAATTATAGATACTTGGAAAGCAAGCAATGTTAACTTTTGAATAATTACTTGTACCAGAATCAATTTACACACGATTAATCGTGTAAATTGATTTTGGTATAGACTTAATTTTTTTTTCTTTTTCTAAAGTTAGTCAGTGACTCTTTCGACCAGCTTTTACTGAGCAATCTTTCAACATGCTTATATCGTTGCAGTACCCCGGTTTTGTATAATCTTCTCTTCTATATTCAAACTTCGATCTTATCTCTCTCTCTCTCATTTCTCTTACTCCAAAGAAAAGATATCAAAGTTCTCTGAAAATTCAGTTTCATTGAGTGAGTAATTGTATTTTCTTCTCCTGATGCCAAAATTCACATTTATATGTTAAAATGATTCCATTGGATGCGATGAATGTCGCCATGCTTCTTTTATTCATGATTTTTTTTTTATTCTACAACGTGGCATTCAGTGTTTTTATGGTAATTCGGACCAGTATAATTCTATTCTGAATATCACATAAGAATCTTGAAATTACCTTTAGGTCGGATGTCGACCAAGATATGAGTTGAATTTTCTCACAAACTTCACATTGGTTACGCGTATTTCAGGTCAAAACTTTTCATAATATAACTAGTACCCTCTTGAGATATGCAGGACAGTGAAGTATTCCATTTCTTATAGGTATTCTCATTTTTGAGTCCTTCCTTGGTCAGTTTGGAATACAGTAACTACCCTGAAGGACGTACCAACAAGCCTTTTTATGTATATTTTAAATTAATTCTCTGTCGACAGCACTTTCCTTCGTTTAGTATGTTAACGTTCAGCGCCTTGAAATCGTTTTTGTTACACTGTTCTTCAGTTTTATCCCATATTTCTGCTTTCGATGCTTGATCTTTAAAAGTTTCAGCTCGCTCTAAGAACTTTCCAAATTGTGAAATATTCTTGATTTTATCTCCCAGTGTTGGAAACATCAGCAATCCCTTTTGTTTAGTTTTTATCTACAATCCGGACACTCTTCTCAATAGTTTTATATGTAAATTTTTCTTTAAATATTGGGAGGGGCGGGGAAGGTTTTTCTGACCTCTATCTACAATCGTTCAAGAGTGTAGATGTGTGTTTTCCTTCTAGAATTTGGGCAATTTCTCTAAATTGCAAAAGTCAAAAAAGGGGGAGGCGATGACTAGGTCACTAGTCTTGTTAAATATCTTAATGATACTACCTAAGAAATAACTCATTAAATGTTAATTACGACACTGCATCAGTAGTCGAAAAGAGCTGATTTTTTTTTTTTTTTTTTGTTGTTGAAAATTTAGTTTTGGAATTTTTAAAATAAATAAAATAACGTAAATATATCTCGGTTAACTTAAAAAAAATACAGATTTTTTTTCTTACTCGAATATGTCGACGCAAAGTTTGGAAACTTAAGTTTTGCATTTTGTTTCAAGTACTTGAAATTCTAAGAAGAAACTTCATACTTAGCCAACTTTCACTTTTTTTTATTTATTTATTTTTTAATCGCCAAGTACATTTCGATTCTCTTATTTCAGAATAAGTGAATGTTAATTGATACATTTAAACCTGAAAACACAGAGACAAAAAAATGGAACACTTTTCATATATTTCAACAAAAATAACAACGAAAAAAAAGCATAGTGAGCTAAGTTTTGACGTTGTTGCAGTCTCTGTCGTCTGAGAATCAGCTATGCTCCTGTGTTGTTTTTAATATCAGTTCTGCGCTCGACAGTTACCGATGCTGCTACTCACTTCGTAGACAACGTGACCTTTGACCTTTTTTTTTTTTTTTTCCTCTACGAGCTGCGCAGCCTAAGTCTTCAGGATCAACAACACTTCGGAGAATTCAGGGGGATTTTCTTCAACTCGAGAGGGTGATTAGTGACTTTCGTGTGCGTCCGTCTTGAACTTTGAGTCTTTCTGACGGATTTCTTGAGGAGGCAAGAGACTGCAGTTCGTTTTTTTTTTCGGCTCATAACGACGCCACTTGTACGCGCACAGGTAGGTAGTGGTAAAATAAACAAATAAAAAAGTCATCAGCTAAATAAATACTAACTGATGTGCCCTATAAAGAAACATTTCCGTTTGTTTATGCTTTAAACAAACTCTCCAAGAAGTGATTGCGACAAATTAAAAAAAAAAAAAAATTAAAATTATCGGGTAAACTTTTTTTTAAAACGCAATCCGTGTTAGACAAAAATATACAAACTGGTTGCTAATTTAACTCTGAAATTAGTGTCAGAGGCGATGAATCATTTTATATTTAGGTGCTGTTTAGCGGAAGTGACGTCTAGATTCTTGCTTCTACTTCAGTAAGCTATTGGGTGTCACGAGCGCTTTGCTTTGTTGTCCATCTCGAGTATAGTCGATAAAACATAATGAAAATCCTAAATGTGCTAATCTGGTAGAAGAAGATTTCAATTATGGTTCTGTAATTAGCATATTGTAATTAGTATCATTTTCAGTTAAATTTCAAAATCGAAAGGAGACAAATAGGATTTGCTAAATGTAATTTAGCAACCGACATTGTGGAAATGATTCATTCCTTGAGGAGTTTTACACTCACGAGCTAAAAATATCTATGTTATATAACGTGGGTTGGAGAGAGTTCTCTGGATAAAGCGCGAACGCAATTAGGTCGGTCTTGTCTTCAAATCCTCGTCATTTTGGTACGTTGTAATAGTGAAGCGAAAAAAAATTAATAGGCACCTATTTTAAGGACGACTCGCTCATAGTGCCGTATTCTGTGAATACTTTAATCCTCTTAAGAGGAATGAGAGGATTAAGTAATGTAACTACCATCAGTTCATTCTTGAATACTGTAAGAGATGTATTAAAAAAGTAAATTAAAAGTAATTTTCTTGTTCCTTCGCATAAGAAGCAAAAACTAAAGAATTAGTTGCTTCACGGAAAGCATTCTTAAATAATGAGGCATGATTAAATTTGTTTGATATTTATAAAAGAAGTGAGCCGTTTGCTTTTCTTTCGCACTGGATTGTTTTGCCATGCAACCATCTTCTATTTTCAATAATAAAAAATGCAAAAGGTGTCTTCTTTTTCTACGGAAATCTATTAATCGTTTAAAATAACATGAAATATGATAGAAAGTATTACAAAATATATAACTTAAAATGCATTTTACTTTATAAATATAAACATTCTATATGATGCTGTGTGTGTTTTCTACGTCGACGCGTCCTCGGACTCCATGGAAATGTCATATTGAGAGGTCAATTTTTTCATACCTTCGAGGTTAATTGCATTTGGAATTCAACGCAATAAATAGACTGCTAGACTTGAGCAAAACAGCCTCCATATAGAGCTGGTCTGTACCTCATTGGTATAGACCAGCTCTAGGGTTGAAAAGACCCGGATGCGTAACCCACGGAATGTCGAGAGAAACCTTAATCAGGTCTTTTCAATCAGATGGCGAGTTGGTTGGTTTGATAGGAAAATATAACCTCGTAACAGGCTTCGTAATATTTATTAATAAAAATAATGTAAACACAGTTCTTGTCCGAGAGTATTTGGCGCAAGCAGAGCAGACAGATAAAATTCCAAGTTTTAGTACCAGTTCTATGGAACTGTAAGAAACCTGTCAGTATTTCAGTGGATTATTGTGACGCAACAATAGCTCATAAAAGGATTTTTTTGAGTGACCTCAGGCTGGTCTCTTCTCAAGATAAAACTACTGTTTCAGAATAAAAGAAATGTCGCTAGTGAAAATGACTGTCAATTTCGAATGGAAAGGCTCCGAAAGAGTTTTCATTTTATTTTATTTTTTTTTTTAATGGAACTGAATCCTAGAATTTCGTATACCCAAAGGCATTTATTGCAGCCAACGTATTTGAGAGTTAATAAACATAACAACAAAAGTCTTCTTAATCAGTATAGTTTCATAAGAAAAAATCTAATCAGTAATTTAAAAAAAAATCGTGGAGAAAGGTATTTTTTCCAAAAACCCGTGTTATCATTGTAACCTCATCATGCATGAGTCCCGTAAAATCTTGTGCTGTACGAGTTTATACGAGAAACCAATTACTACAAGATAAATGTTTGTAGACATGTTAGAAGCATTTATCATCATACAAACTTGATTTAATTAGAATTCAGCCCCTTTTTTATTCCTGAAATGCCTTTTTTTCTTTCTTGTAACTTAAACAGCAATCTAAAATTCGTATGGACTGCTAATAAAAATGAAATGGGTTGCTCATGAAGTCGTTTCTTTGACCTCTAGAAAAATGAAAGATGGCAAATAGCAAATTAATTTTCGTTTTCTTAATAACTGTATGGCATTAATTAAGAAAACGAATTAATTTGCTATTTGCATTGTATTATCTTCTAGTATCTGCAATATATAATTATTTGAAGTATACAGTATTAAATGGCATCTCGCAATCCTAAAATTCGTATGTCAGCGTCGATAAATTATGATTTGTTTATAAAAATCACCACGTAAAACGTGTGCAAATTTCTCTGATCTGATAAAGACGCTAAAATGTCCATTTATCGTCTGCGATTACTGCATATGAAATGGAAAACAAATCTCGCAATGGCAGATCAGTCAAATAGCATCGCTCTACGAGAAGTGAATGTAGAGCGATTCTATTTGACTGATCTGCCATCGGTTAAATCAAAATTGATTGCATCCAAATCACTGCGACAAATAATTTACCAACATACAACTTCTCATTGGCCAGTGGAGGGTCAAAATTAATGTACGTTCAAAGTGGGATCATATTAAACCACGCGACACAAATAGACGCAACGTCAATATAACATCTGAAACTAACCATCCCCAACAATTTGAGCGTTAGCGAAAAGTGAAGGAGAAGACAGATCTACTGAAAACTAAGAAAATTAATTTTAAACTAACTTTAGTTTAAGAAATACTCTCTTAAACTAAAGTTAGTTTAAAATATATCTCGGCCTGGCTGTTTTAAAGGGTTGTCCATTGAGACACGTTTCATTCTGATCTAGCCTGAAGGTTATCTCCGGAACACGTAAAAACAAAAGCAAAATCTATAAAACGAAATGGACATACGATTGATGTTGCATTTTCTGTGCGCGTGCCCTCTTCATTTCCCCCGAGGGTCATCACTCGCCATACGTCACGTCAACGATCAGAAGATTGGCCATACCAAAGAGGCAAAACTAAACCTTCCCATTTAGGAAAAGCGGAGAACTGGACATACCACGTGATCCTTTTATACAGATTGAATTTATGCTAACTTTAAAACATTCTTTAAGAACGCACTCCATAACATTATCAGACTGATAGCTCCACAAGAGTCCCCTTTTCTTGAAAAAGACGAAGGTTCAATAATACAAGGTGTACAACGCGAGAAAATAGGCACAATAGCCGTAAATATGCCAAGGTTTTCATTTTCGTTACTAATTTGACGACCATTTCTTTAAAGATCTTTACATCCTTAGACGAGTTATCGTTCTCATAATGTATTTTACATATGTTGGTTTGTCTTACACCGCAAGTAGACAAATCAGCCTGACTACACAATGAATGAATCGAGGTATATGTTCTGAATTATGGTCTAAATGTAAGCTGCTGCTTTGGGGATGGTTTAAAGCATAGGGTGCACTGCCTGCCGGGATTGCCTAGCAACGACCTGAATTACGGATAATAAAATAAGAATCTGCAATAGTAAGGTGTCTAGGTAACTGATCAGGGACCTGAGCCGTTCTTTAACAGCAATCTCTCCCAGTACATTAACCAGCCAAATAAATACTAAGACCCTTCGAGCACACAACGCGCTAATAACTGTGAATCGAAATATGTGAATCAATTATAATACCAGTGTAATTATGTCTGTTAACTGCGCATGTTCCCCATCCTGTTTCGTAGGAGGAAAAACTGAAGTTTCTGGAAAAGGGGAAAACCATTAAGACCTCGTCTGTAATAAAAACTGTTTAGAAAACATAAAAGTTTAATATTATGAGGAATTACTTAAATTAAGGGGATATTGAATCCCACATAGTTTTAAAACCGAATAAGAAACTCAAAGATTGGAATCAGAGAGTTTCTTGCCGAATATAGTAAACTATAAAGTATCGGTGGACACTAGCGTTAGCCAATGCAAGTGATCCTAGTACATTACATAGTACATTATGTAATGTACTATGTACTAGGATCACTTGCATTGGCTAACGCTAGTGTCCACCGATACTTTATAGTTTACTATATTCGGCAAGAAACTCTCTGATTCCAATCTTTGAGTTTCTTATTCGGTTTTAAAACTATGTGGGATTCAATATCCCCTTAATTTAAGTAATGTTTTCATTGCCGAAATGAAGCTTATTAGCTCTTTATACTTTATTATGAGGAATGTTTTGAAGCTGTACTCAATGGTTATAGAAAACGTTTTATGATCTTTGTAAGGGGGACGAAAATTATTAAATCTGTGTGTGTACACAATACATACACTTTGTGTGTGTGTGTGTGTGTGTGTGTGTGTGTGTTGAGTAAACATGAATGCGAAGTTTTTTAGAAGAGGAAGAGTACAGAGGCGATATATCTCGGCGAGGAAAGTCTAGGGGTGAGTGTCAGTCCGAGAAGAGAAATAGGAGTTTTGACTGTTAAGCTGAGGTATTTCTTGCGAGAGAAAAAAAAATGTAATTAAAAGCTTGATTGAAAAAAAACACAAAATAAGAACCGAAGGATATATTCTACTCCATTTACATTTATCATACGATAAGATAGAATTGGAAAAACATTAACTGATAGTAGATGATTCCGAAGTTTCAGATATTTGAATTTACGCTGCAAGATTGGTCGTAAGAAGAATGGAGAGCCATCATCAGCAAAATTTCAATAGGGTTTGAAGTAATTGATGAAATAATAGAGCCCTGAGAAATATCTGCGTTTAATAGAAAAATCTGAAAAGAGAAGGTTGATCAGGATTCTTCGGATGTCTTTCTGGCGGACATTTACAGAAGGAATGCGGTGAAGTGTTCCAGGTGAAGTTGGAGGTTATTTGGCTTGGTCATCCCAAGAATTGGATGAGAAGAAAATTCTAGGAGGGCAGTTCTGTCTTTAGATGATGTTGCGATATTGCCAGCTGAGTGAGTCGAGAGGGATGGACAGAAATTGCACTTGAAGAGGTTTTGTAAGAAACCAGAAGACACACCTACCATTGGCACGGGAGTTAATTTTTCTACATTTAGAAAAATGGAATTAGTGTCTCACGCAACTCATGGTGTGCTGCTTTTCTTTGATCGCCTGTACGCTTCTTGGAAAACCATAGCTTCGATATTGGATGAGAATTTTGAACAGAGTGCAAGTCCTCCTAACACAGATAATGCTACAAGTATGTGGGTCAGAAGAAAGAAAAGTAGTCTAAAAAGAACAGAATTTTCAAACTTCGCTGTTGTAGCGAAAGAGGATAGGATTAAGTTTGAACTGAATGTCTCGGAATTGCACTTGGATTATTCATGGGGTTATTCTTTCGGCATATGAGTTGGACAACCATTTCCACAGATTTCGTTTATACCATGTGCTTCGCTGGTTTTTCTTTTGTTTCTTTTTAATTTCTAAATATCCCTTCCATTTCATGACACTTTAATCTGTAGCTCGCGGTCATTTTTGTTTTCAGTCCGCAATCAATCATCACAGTCCTGCATATCATTTGTTTCAAACCATCCATCATTCAGCGAGATCCTTTTTTTTAAGCCATTGTTTTGACGAAAGTTGGAATGAATAACATCTTTGACCTTTGAACATATAAGACGTTTAAAATAAGCTGCTATTAATTCATTAGCCCTGAGTGGAACATCCTTAACCAAGTGGATATTTGTATGCACTAAATGCTAACTTACCAACAGTAATTATGAACATTAGCTTGAACGTCTTCACAAACCGCCTTGCATATTTTATTTAATCGTACGTGACATGCCTTCGTCATCTTTTAGGAGGAGTAAAACTTTCAATCAAATGCATAATTCAGCGAGTTAAAGAAGGATTCCAGTTCCGGTATTTTAAATACTGTAACGAAGGCTTTCGTAACTTCGAAGACTTTTTCACTGTTATTGGATTCAAAACGGCTAAATGAGGCGCAAACTGAATATTATTCTTAATAGTTTTAAACTGTAGTGATAGGAAAAATCATTAGAAAAATTAATGAAACTGTGCTTAGCAGAGTGGAAATCGGTTAAAAACTTCAATTCTTCGCTATAAAAATTAAAATTATTACGGAGTTTGCAGCCACGAATTGTAATTTACGGAGGAAAGCTTCTGACAGGCGTGATTAATTATATTTTCTCAGTCATATATCATCTGAGAGGGTCTGCAGCAGTCGCGATATTTCTATTCCCTTTTGGTGAATATTTTACTGGATGCAGCAGATTACAAGGATTATCTTGAACTCCTCAAAAAAAATTAAAAAAAAATTTTTTTTTGGTGTGTGTTCGGTATTGATAAAAATTAATTGAGCGAAAAAGAAATTAAAAAAACCCAGCAAAGTAAACCTTTTAACGGATCGCTTCGTGAAAAAAAAAAAAAAAAGCAAGAAAGAAATCTCCGCATAAGAAGTGACTTGAGTTATTTACTAAGACCTCAACTAAACAGTGGTGAAACATATAAAGAACACGTGTCTGTCCGTAAGTCGGGTCTCTTCACGTATAAAAGTTGGGTGGAAAATCAATACGTCTCCAAATACGGTACTTTATTTGTGTACTAGGAAGTTGCATTTCATTTTATAGGACTGGGAAGGAACCGCGCGTTCATTTAAGTGCTTCGTCCACACGGTCTTAGAACGGTGCTTTGGGAAATCAAACAAATGTTTTAAGGAAAGATTACCAATGCAGACCGTTCGCGAAAGAATCGAACGATGTCTGGTCCACCTCTCTGTAGATAGACGTGCATTTAAAAGAACTACGGAATTCATTTTTTTTTTTTTTTCTTCCAAGAAATTTTATTTCCGCTGGAATGGCCGATTTCAGTGCCAAATGTTGAAGGTTTGTTGTTAAGGCTGGCAAAACCTTCTTAGTTGAATTTCTTTCTTCAGTTAAAGGGGTTCGTTATATTTGAAGGTTTAAAATAAACAAGGAAACTGTTTTTTTCATTCCTTAAACCGTTTCGGAGAACATAGGCAACTAAACACACGCACGCTTGTTTTAAACGTAATTCAAAAACATACCTTTCAAAAAAAAAAAAATATATATATATATATAGCGGCAAGAACTTACCTTACAATGTGTTAGACCGTTAAAACCTTATTGTTGTCATTTTATTTTAATTGGTTGAAAAAAAAAAAAAAGAATAGAAGGACCTATTCTACTCAATTTCACACCTTTCATCACGTTATAAATGGTCATAAAAAATGTATGATTGGAATCGAAAAACGTAACAATTAAATATAGGCATTTATTGACGATATCTCTAATTGTTACCATAGTATCATATACTTCTGAAACAAGAGCATTAAATTGCATGAAGAAAGACGGCTCAGTCCATTTCGTTCGGAAATGAATTTATCAGTCAACTAAGGATTCTCATAAAAAAATTAAAAAAAAGACCCATATATGCCGTTATAGAAAGAATAAAAAAAATCTGTATTTTAATTTCATATAAGCAGGTTAGTAGTTTCTTAATGGATACACGAAAGCATGATAGTATTAAGGGGGGGAAAGACAGATAGATAGTATGAGAGAGAGAAAAAGGCATCGTCATATAGCCAGAGGCTACTGTTCTCCATTTTTACCAGTTAACTGGTAAAACTGAATGTTCTTATTTTCACCTTAATAATCAAATCAAAAAACAGAGATATATGTTGATGGGACATTAATCTCGTTTAATCCGTCACCTAAATACTTGGGGATAACCTTGGATAGAACTCTATTACATAAACAACATAGGATTAATATCGCTGCTAAAGAACGTACGAGAAATAACATAGTCCAGAAGCTCTGCGGTATTACATGGGGCTCGTGCGCCACAACCCTCCGGTGCACCGCATTGGGATTAGTTTACAGTGCAGCAGAGTATGCACCATGTCAACAAAATTAGATGTTCAACTTAATTTCACTATGCGCTTAATAACGGGCTGTATCAGAAGCACTCCCTTACAGTGGCTCCCCATTCTGAGCCATGTTTCTCCTTCAGAATTGCGACGACAGGAAGCTTTGCTTTGTGAATAAAAGAATCCTAAATAACCAAAATCTCCCAATATATGAGTTTATTCCAGACGTTTTATCTGATAGATTAAAATCCAGAAGACCTGCCATTAAAACCGCCTGTAATCTTCTCAGTCAGAATGCCAGTTTGATGAATAAGTGGGATGCACTGTGGACTCAAGCAGTATCACCTGAAGTCCGTAAATACATAAATATTCTTAAAAAACCATCTGGATTTTACCTGTCCAGGAAAGCAAGTCAAATATATGCAATATATAGAAAACTGCTAAGAGAATGCGTACAGATCACGATGTATGCGGAGACTTACTATCAAAGTGGGGAAAGATACCGAATTCCCACTTCCCTTGTGGAGCCGAGATCCAAACCATCTGTCATATAGTTCAGGAATGTGAGTTCATTACATATCCAGGTGAACTAAAGGACATTTTTGACCTATCCACAGAGGCGACAAATTGGATTAAAAATCAAAATGTAAAAATATGACTAAATTTTTGTTTGATGCCTGTCATATATTTAATACCTGTATTTTATCTGTTTGTCTATGTTTTACTTTATATTTATAATTTTATCTTATCCATACTCGTGTATTTTATGTTATTCCCTTTCAAACATGTGTATATGCCATAAGATAAATAAATAACCAGTCTGATACAGATGAACGACCAATTGAAACTAACGCAATGATACCCAGGTGGTTAGCCTTGCTTTCCTATGTGAATGGTTGATTTTGATGTTCTCTACCTCCCCTCAAAGTTTGTACGTGCAATTTTGAACCACCATTTGTGTGTGTGTGTGTGTGTGTGTGTGTGTGTTTAAAATGGAACTATATAAAAAAAAAAAACCTCTCATAGCAAAAATAGACAGGATTTTATCTCCCCCTGGTGAATATTGCATAATATTGGTTCTCTACGCCATCTAGTGATAAATTTAACATCTCCTAGAATGCTTCTTTCTAAATACAAAATCGTCTGACTGAACAATAAAATTTCCGCAATACAATATTATAAAGCATTTGGATGTCATATTGCTGGTTTTCAAATCCATGTTTTTTTCTAACCTTTCATAAATGATATTGTAATTCATTAATTATAAAAATCAAAATTCTCTTCCCATTGCTAACAGGTAGTGGGTACTGCAAATACACACACACACACACGGTGGTTCAAAATTCCACGTACAAACTTTGAGGGGAGATAGAGATCATCAAAATCAACCATATTCACATAGGAAAGCATGACCGGAAACGCCACCAGAAGGTACTAACAGGAACACAAACACAGAAATAACACAAGGCAGTAAGTAGTGGAAAAACTTTATTAGGCGTAACTGAACAGTTCAATAGCACTTGGATACATAATATGGTAAACGAGGTGCATGTCTGCCATCTCAGCGTTCATAAAACGACGCATGTTTTTCGTACGACGTCGAAAGTTTGAATGAGGAAGCCCCAGTTGCTCACCTGGAGCGCTGGCGAATAGTGCCACCTATCACTTTCGGGTGGCGTTTCTGGTCATGCTTTCCTATGAGAATATGGTTGATTTTGATGTTCTCTACCTCCCCTCAAAGTTTGTACGTGGAATTTTGAACCATCCTGTGTGTGTGTGTGTGTGTGTGTGTATATATATAATATAAAATAACCTGTTCTGTTGTAAGTAATGGAATATCCAACACATTACATAATCTGTTCCAAATACGCAGGGCAAGAGGGCAGCTGTAGAATGCATGTTCTGCTGTTTCCAATTCTGTAACAGATTTTTTCACAGATTGGATCTCCGATGTTAAAGTACCTCCATTTCATTGTTGACTGAAAGGCGACCATTTGCAATTCTTCAAACAAGATCCCACTTGTTTTGGTATCCTTGGAACTACAATAAGTTATGAAACAAAGTATTGTTGTCAGTACCCAACTGTGGAAGTTCGTGGCAAAAGAGGTTAACGATTTCTTTACACCAAATTTTACTTTTTTTATGGAAAGAATATCAATGCCAGAGTGTTGTAGCACTCTTAGAGTGTTATAGCATTCAGGAACAATCTCAGCTTTTGGACCTTAACTGCGAACAGGGAGCGATGAACACCCAGGTAGTAAAGGAGAAGATCTGTATATGTGTGATTGGTTTGCAATATTTTATGGATTTTTGAAGTATTGATTAAATAGCAAATTTTCGCACTAGAGGACCAAAGCTTTCATGATTATTTGATAGTTGAAGAAATTCTTTTTTAACTTCTTAGTATCCAGTCGATACTAACTTCTGTAGTGTGTAATATTTATTGTAATACAACTCAGTTGGTAAGATTATGGCTTTAGAACAGTGTTTCTCAATGTGGGGAAATTAGAAAATGATGTTGTATTCGTCACCAATATATATTCAAAAAACTCGCCATTGTTGGCGATAAATTGTCGATGTTGCAACCTTGACTTTCCGAGAAAAGAAGCTGACATCATTAGTACAGCAGTCAACATAAATACAGTATCAAGAAGAACTCTCAGAAAAGCAAAATGATGAGTCGATTAGAAATTTATTTAACATAAAAAGGAAAACAACGGCATGGCCTTCTGACGAGACAGAAACGAAATACCGAAATTCAACTAGCTAGTTTTACAACAAAAAAAAAAAAAAAAAAAAAAAAAAAAAAAAAACTGTTGTCCTTCCTGTCGTCATATTTAGTTGAATGTGGCTTTAGAGCTGTAAATGACTTGCTACTGAAAAAAATAAATTGTCTATATATCACAAACCATGGGGATTTGAGATTGGAAATGACTAAATTAGTACCTCAAATAAAAACTCTTTGCAGCAGACATCAAGCTCAAGGATCGCATTAACTTGCATTTTATTTTCCCGAGTTCAGTTCGATTTATCTTTTATAATAAACAAAGTGTAATATAAAATTTATATTCATTGAAGAAAGTCAAATTAAAAACAGTTTTACCTTTTTTATTTAAAGTACATATTTATATTATACTTTTTCAGAACTTGGCTGACTATTATGCTAGGCGGGGGAGCATCAAAATCTTTGAGGCGTTCAGGTGGGGCATGATCCAAAAAACGTTGGGAAACACTGCTTTAGAAGAAAATAAAAGTACCCTATTTTCCAATCTTAGGATGTTTCAAAGTTCTTGGACTGGTAATATTGGGTAAGTGGAGAAGGGAATTCTAAGTATAATGAGGGGTTCTCTCTTAGGGGAATATATACGGAATCATTATCCCCTAGTGCCTACTACATCATCGGCGTATGTTAATACCTTATTTGCCTTCATACTTAAAGGAACTGTTATTCGTCCCGCAGCACGTGTATTGTCGACTTCCTGCAAGAAACGTTCAAGAACTAATGGACTAAGAGGGCAATCTTGCTTCACTCCTCCGTTTTGAATTTTGACCGGGTCTGAGAGGAACCCATTACTAGGAGGGGGGGGGTTGAATTGCCATAGGCTCCTTTAATAACGGATAGCAACCTTTTAACCAATTTGCCTGAGGATGTCGAACAGAACGGGATGTCAGACATTATGAAATGCTTGAGTAAGGTCTACTTATAGCACTGCCATCGAATGCTTTTTCGTGTTAACTAAGCGGATTAGATCACGTAGCAAAAATAGATTAAATTCTACTGCTCGACCTGGAACTCCATACTGTGTGCCTCTAATTATATATTTCATTCCTACTTGAAGCCTGTAATTGATAATGCGGAAAAATCTTATAATCAGTATTAGAGAAACAGTCCTTAAGCTGTTAGTTAAGGTGCGATCTCTCATAGGTTTTAGGAGGAGGACAGGTTGGCTTGCTACAAATTTACTTGATATGTGTCCTGATGAGAGAAAGGAATTAAATAGTGTAACTAGGATGGGAAGGATAAAATCCCAGGCCTTGCGATATAGGTCTGGGATTTTATCCTTCCCATCCCCGGGACCCGATGGTCTATTCCTAGACCATCGGGTTCCGGGGATTTTCTTGTCTTGGATTCTTTATAGGCTGTGGTAATTTCATGTGCTGTAATGGGTCTGTCAAGCCCATCTTGGATATGAACGGGGAAGCCATTAATGTTCCAAAAGTTATTTCCCACAGTATTATTGTCTTCAAACAAATTTTTATAGTGTTTTTGAAAGGAATCAAGGACGTCTTCACCATCAATGCAGATTTGAGTGAATTGTCTGTTGAAGCATGCAACTGAAGAGCTATTTGCCAAGTGCCGGTACAATACTATCCACTGAAAGTAGATTGATATAATATAATAGAATTTAAGCAATAAAAAAAAATGTGAATTCTTTTTCTTATATGAGCTGCGGAATGGTGTAGGAAAATTAGCAATGCAAAAAAGTATTCAGTTGGCAATAAATGTTATGAAAAGTAAATAAGATATTTAAGTTAAGGGGATATTACATCCCATATTGTTTCTTAGCCGAATAAGAAACTCAAACAGTTTCATGCCGAATATAGAAACTATATAAAGTTTGGCGATTCCAAGCGTTGCCTCATTATGAGTTGCCTCAACTTGCACTACCTAAAGGGTCAGTTGCTGCACGCACTATCCAGGTATTTGCTTTGGTTTGGAATCGCCAAACTTTATATAGTTTCTATATTCGGCATGAAACTGTTTCAGTTTCTTATTCGGCTAAGAAACAATATGGGATGTGATATTCCTTTAACTTAAATAAGTTATGTCGCCGAATTGAAGCCTTTGGCTCTATATAATTAGTAAATAAGATATATGTATTAAGTGAGTTAAATAATCTTCATATCTTCTTCAGTTAGATGAATTAAATTTTGCCATGAAACTAAGTTTTTTGATAGTATATAGGAAAGCATATACTATTTTCCGAGAATAAAAAATAGAGGGAGTACATACATAAAGGATGCAAATGGAAACAAAGAAGCAGTAAAAGATGGAAGATTGGATAAGTGGATACCCGAAGGAAGATAAAATGAAGTAAACATTAAAGAGACGCACAAATCCTTCAAGACGGCTGCAAATTAAGTACATAGCGAGATGTAACTTATCCATATTCCGCTATTATCTACTTCATCCGAAATGTCCTTTTATATGTTGTTTTAAGCGAATTTACGACAAAAAGATTTCGTTATTGTTCTACAGCGCCACCTACAGTGTTTGAGTCGCTAGCATTGTTTCCAGACTAATACAATAAATGAAGAATAATGGAAGCAATGATGCGTTTTTGTGCGAGAGAGCTTGTTGGCCAACTGGGTTACCATTTTATGAAGACAAATGGTGCAGAGCTCTCTGTGCATCACCAAAAACCGCGTTGTCATCCATAATCTATACCGGATGATTCTTCTACTGGGAGGAGACTTTAAGAGAGAAGGGGGGAAAGTCACGTGCGGCACGCGAAAGCAAGCACGGATTTCGATTGAAATGAGCGTCTGCCTCGCTAAGTTACATGGAGAGTTGCGTGTCGACAGTACTTTGCTTTTGAACACGAGGAAAACATCCGAAATCCGTGCTGGCCTGTGCGCCATCTCTTCGCGAACAGAACAGCACACGAGTAATGGGAACGAGGCTATTGGTTTGTTGACTGATAACGAAGAGAATCCAACTCGACTTCAATTAGCAGATGGAAGGCAAATAAACTATTTTGGATCCTTCGTATTTTTATAGCTGTAGAGATTCCTTGTGGACTATTAGGTTATTCACTTCTAACTTTGCCCTCTCTCTGGCGTATTTTCTCCCCCTTCCTTCTGACTGGCGTATTGTGCCAAGACTGGAAGGAAGCCAAATTACGACGGCCACGCAGAAAAAGAAGAATTTAATCGTACTAAGGGTTTTGTTCAGCAAGCACGCTTAATAACAATACTTGAAATGTAAATATTGGGCTTACTTATCTGTATTAGCCATTTGAAAATTAGTTCTTATCTGGCAAGTCAATCTTCTCGTAAATTCCAGCTATTATCATTCAAACTCATTAGAACAAGATAACCTGCCCCAGAAGTACCTTAAATAGATTATCTGTTTTCCTTGTTAATATGCTTTATATTCACCAGATGGCGTGCTGCAACATTATAGAGTAACTAGTAATCCTCGTGTTCATACGGGTAATTTAGCTTATTAGCTTCCGTAGCTCGTCCGATTTCGACTATGCCGTTTGAGAGACGTGAGTTCGAATCCGGTTTAGGACGCTAAGAATCGTTATCAGAGATTTGTAACTGAAAGTGAGTTAGTAGATCTCATACGCACGTTTTCGCCTACCGGAAAACAAGGGTTTTCAATCCCGCAAAAACAGACAAACTGGCCAAGAGGACAAACGTAATTTACATACTGCTATAAGCACAGGGCAATTTGGAAAGAGAACAACTAATTTGGAATACAAATAAACTCGCAAACAATGTTGCACATTATTTGCAGATGATCAAATTATAATACAGTAGAGTCTCGACTATCTGGCCTAATGTGGTGGAAAGGCAGGCCGGATAACACAAAAGCCGGATAGGCCGGAGTTCTAGGCCTACCTTTTTACACAAATGTGAAAAGGTAGGCCTAAGATGAAAAAGTCAAAACTTACAGTTTTTAGTTTTTGAAAAAGTCCTTGATAAAATACTGCTTCACCCTTTTAGCCCTCTTCCGTGACGCAATGTCCCTCCACTTACGCAAGCAGATGATATCAGCTGGCGTTGCTTCCTCCTGCTCACTAATGTACTGCAGCGCTGCCTCAATCGTCTTGAACCCTTCGGAATGTGGGATGAGATTTTTCCTGTCAACTAAGGATGCCTCCTCCTCTTCTTCTTCCCCCTGTGTCACCATTTCCACAGTATCGTTGTCAGTTATTTCATCAACTTCGTCGTTTGACATCCATTCTGTAATGTTCTCTGCATTGACATCGTCACAGCTCGGTACATTTTTGAGCAACGAAACAAGTTTATCGTTTTCATCTTCCACTTCGGTTTCACACACGGGTTCAAGGTCGAAATGTCCACCTTCTTGGTCCAAAAGAATTTTCCAAGACTTGACAAGTGATATGTTTCGAATCCCTTCCCATGCTTCGGCCAACCACCTTATGACATCTAGCAAGTCAATCTTTTTCAGAGTGGTTACGCAGTCTTCATTATTATCAATCGCTGATATCAACGAACTGAGAATACGCCGACGATACTTTTTCTTTAGCATTTCAAAGACGCCCTGGTCCATCGGCTGACAAACAGCAGTCACATTGGGTGGTAAAAATAAAGCTTTGATGTCTCCATCTGTGAGTTCGTCATTGGCAGGATGCGAAGGTGCGTTGTCAAGAAGTAGCACAGCTTTTCTCGGCAAATTGTTGTCTTTCAAATGTTTTTCTACAGTCGGTACGAATTCATTTTGGAACCAGGTTTTAAAGATTTCTGAATTCATCCATGCTTTCTTTTGATGTGTGTAATATAGGGGTAGTGATTCCGGATTTTTTAGTTTTTTAAAAGCTCTAAGTTTCTTTGATTTTCCTATTAACGTAAGCCTAAGCTCATGGTTGCCGGTTGCATTACTGCAAGCCAAGATGGTGACTTGTTCCTTGCTTTTCTTGTATCCTGGTGCAGCGGTTTTGATGCAAGCATTTTTGTAAGGAGCATCTTATAATTGAAACCGGTCTCGTCGCAGTTGTACAACTGCTCCCCAGAAATTCCCTCCTTTTCAATAAGCTTGAAAAGATGGTCTTTGAACAAAGGTAAGCCTCTTTATCGGCGGATAAAGCCTCCCCACTTATGGTAATCTGGCGAATACGGAATAGTTTTTTCCACCGATCTAACCATCCATCTGACATTAAATTCTGAATCTTCTTCTTCTACATGTATTTGTCGCTTCAATTGCAATGCTTTTTCCTGCAATATCGTCCCAGTAACAGGCAAGCCTTTTCCTCTTACGTGTTCATGCCACAAAAATAAAGTTTCCTCAACTTCTTTATGCATACCTTTCAGCATCGTTTTCTTACTTTCATTCCACTTCCACTAGCTTGGGCAGCACACCACTTTTCAATTTCTGCTCGAGTTTTCTTCCAGTCTCCTACTGTACTTTTCCCGATTCCTACCTCTGAAGCAATAGTTTTTGCAGTTACCCCAGAGTCTAGTCGCTTTATAGCGCATAGTTCTCCTTCGTAGTCACTACAACCTTTTATCGTTTATCACCCATTTCGTAATCTTTAATAATAATAAAAAAAAACAACGAAGCACACCAAACAACTATTTACTAACGTAACCAGGAACAGTGGCAAACGTATTTCGCACTTGTGGACATCCGATACACAACTGACGAAGCAGGGAAATCCGCACTTTGCATGTCTCAACTTGTGTTATGCACACGGCACGTAGGAGGATTGTAGCAGACGCCCGCTTTCAGCACCTTGGCAAAGTAAATTAAGTACGTATTCCTCGTTTTATCACGGAGAATTACTGTATTATTATAATTCTCCGTGGCGATACAGTAGACTCTCGAAAATCCGGGCTCCGGATAGTCGAGAGTCTACTGTATCGCTATCAGAAGATGATTTGCAATTGTTAACTAACAATTGCAAATTTCTAACAATGTTGCCACTGACCATCACTAGGTGTATTGTTGAAGTAACGTCACAAACGAATACCTTTTTTTTAACGTACTCATTAAGGATTCAAAAACTATTTTAGAACACTGTTACAGAGATGAAGCAACTTTTTTTCAGTGTTGAATCAAAATCGAATGATATTGCCATCCTTCAGGCGGCATAACAACCACGTTGAACTCTACACAGAGCGTCTCATCTCCCGCATAGCACACTCGATTACTCGTGCATAGCATTCGTAACGGCTATCTGCGTAAAGCGAAGTATCTCTTGTTGTTGCCGTAGGCGGCGTTCTTCCTCGTCGCTGTGCGGTTTGACTCTATTGCAATACTTTAAAATGAGAATCACCGCTCGCACCATGATTGATCTGAGGTTCATAATAAACTTCCGCGAAGGTAATGCTCAAGGACCGCCCCTTTCGTATCAACCGCATCACAGTCAACATTATCACTCGCCTCCTTATCTCTGTTAGCGATAATAAGTGTTCCCTTTCATGTCAACATAATGATGGATAATACCTAGAGGGGGTGTTCACACTTTCAACATGACTGCACAGCGGAAGTACACGCGGTAAGCCTAAAGACAAGTAAACAAAACACACCAAATAATTCACCTGCAATAGCAAGAATGTAACTTGCATCACATGACCTGATAACAATGATTTCAAGTTCGTGCACGCAACACTAGGTATAATAGTTTTGGTTGTTGGTTTTTTATGTTATTAAACGTTTACCATTTTAGTCTTGTTTCATTTTTTTTTTGTTCAGATTTGCCAAAAAATATATTACATATTTTGTATCAACTTAGATCAAAATAAACACATTCACTAATGTTTTTTAATATTAATAAGCAGCGCCATTAAGCAATTTAAATCAACTTAAGACAAATATAGGTTGTATACATTGACAATGGAATTAATGTCATTGTCAGATATCAGTATTTTTTAAACTCTTTAACAATGCTCCGAAGGGTATTTAGCCGGTATCTGATTGGCTGGGTGTTTTAAGTCTAATTCATTGTTAGCATTGATTCTCAAAGTGAATTTGTTGAAAAGCAAATTCCAGTGTTCCACTGTGATGTGGCTTAAGTATGTGAGCATTGTTGCAGATTGACTCATCTATTTTTATCGCTGCCATAACAACGTACAATCATTGTTGTCGAGCTATGCATAAATATACATCATTATTAGAATCTTTTGGAAATAATGCTTCAAAAGATGTCATCTGCGCATTCTATTAAATTGCACATAACCAATGAATGCTTAATTTTTGCAATTCCACTTTGCAATGGCATTAAACGGTGCTTTTAACCTTACTCACAATCGATAATTCGCAGTTAAGACTTGAAAACAATAGGAACTATTGTTATATATTAAGCAACGAAACGGTAATGGTTGTACGGCATTAATGACAGATAATTTTGACGTCTCCCATTTTACATCGCGAATATAAATCTTGTAACCGTAGTTAGCGCAAGTTACGGAATATCCTCATTGGCCATGCGGCCTTTACATTAAGACCTCGCTCTGAATATTACTTCCATTAGTGCCGTCTCTGTTTAGTTAAATTCTGAAGTGCAATCTGGGCCGTAACAAGACGAAACTACGGCACGCTGGCGCGGCGGGAAGCAACGCTGTTTCCTGATTTCCGGACACCAGTTATCGTAAGCGTTATGACCAGTAGTTATATTCCTGTTCTGGCAGGGTCTCTCGTTACGCGTAGGACTACACTGCCTAATGAAGGCAGATTTATTACCATGGTAACACGTGTAATGGACACTAATCAGACGCATCTCGCTGTCCATTACACCGTTCTATTCATTGGACAGGCTTGAACAAATGGGGCGAAAAGATCTTTCTTCTTGACTCTGTTAATACGGACTCATTAAGATGCCTGGCAGAAGTCGCGCTATTTCGACAGTTGTGTCGCAAAGTCCATTATGAAGGTTGTATTAGCGCCAGTGGTGCACACATACACGCGCGTTGACGAATTACGTCAAGTCGTTGTACGCATCTAACAGTGGTTTGCCAGCAGTGAATTCAGGTCAAATTGGCAGCAGAGAATTGATCCAAATTTAATCTGAATTTATATATACATAAGAAATTATCCAAATTCTAAATAATTACTTAGTTTTATATGTGACGTCATAAGGTCGCTCCCATACATCACAGGATTCGGGAGTGAAGATTTCTGTTAGAGGTGGTCGAGTCGTCCAACCAGCAGCCTTTTGGCGGCAGTGCAAATACGCTAACCACTCGGCCAACCAGGGCAGCGAGATACATAATCCGGGAAGTAAATCCTCCCTCCTATCCACAGAGACCAAACATAAAACTTTGTCAAAAAGTTCCTCTAGTAAGCACAGTAGTAGTCTGCAGTGGGCGATGTCTCGTCTACTACCTGAAGACGTTCGCAAACTCTCTCCACTTGATCAACCAGCCGGCAGAAATAAAATCAACTAAACCATCATTTTTATTTTCAACAATTAGACTCAAATGATCGTTTAAAAAATCTGTGGAAATGTACATTTTATTTCCACAGTTGAGAACAACGCTCTGCTGCAATGTGCACTATAACCGCCGCTAGCAGTGTCAAAGAACCTTCCTATTCTGGTTTTCGATCCAACCTTTTAAGCCTTCTCTTCTCTCCAGACTCATCGCCTGGAATATTATTTATTGGATAACGCACAAATCTGCGAGGATATTCAATGGCTGTTGTGTACACAACTAAGAACTTATAGCACTAAGTGGATCAGCTTGGAGCTCAGTATCAAACTGCTGATTCTCCAAGTAAAACAGTCCAACGAGGTCATTCTTCCAATAGCAATGATGCTTCGCTTTAGGGCGTGTTCAGTTGTGTTCATGAGCACAACCGTTTCTCATTTCAGTCATAAATCTGCTTGCGTTTTCTGCCATGAAAAAGTTTTGCTAGCTGGTGATAATTGTTACGTGCTCAGGTGCGTCTCGCGAGGGTGGCGTGTTGTCTAGTTGCCGACAATTATTTTTACTGAGCACCGCACCTCCCTAATTATTGTAACGTATCACAATTGACGGCAGGGAAATGAGTCGTTTCAAAAGCGCTTGAGCAAACATGATCCTACGCTTGCTAAATGTTTGTTTAAAGTGATCGATGGGAATTCTTTCGACGGATACCTCATTTAATGTAAGTCAACAAGGGCACCTCTCCCCCACCTCTCTCTTTTGGAGTGAGTGATCAAACGTGTTCATAACCGATAGTTTTCCTCTGTCAAACTTTGTAATTAGAACCTTTTTATGAAGTAATTCTTAGAAAAATAATGAAGATTGTAGCTCGTCTTTATAAGACGAATTAGTCTTTAATTTTTATTTCTTCTGTCGTTAGTATTTAGGTGGCAAATGAATTTTTCCTCTAAACAATTTTACGTAATTGTTTTTGTTCCGTTTGTTTAATTTACGATGTCCGTTTTAGCCAGCAGAAACTAAACTGTTGCCATGGAAATACCAAGAGATTATGTCATACACCATCTAGTCGTTGAGTATCAAACGATACTATTTTATTAAATAGAGAGATAAAGGGAATTGCGCGTTTTAAGAGTATAGAAAAAGTCGAATTTGTAAATTATGAGTTGCTCAATGCTTCACAGAAGCATTTAGGCTTGTTTTAATATTAGATGATGCTTCGGATTGAGTTGGAAAAACGGAAATAAGATTTGAATATGTCCATCTAACGACTCCAGAACGTTCGTTAGAGGAGCTCTTAATGGTATTATTTCCCTTTGTGTTCTTCTGATGGCCGTTATGGTGATATTTCTGTAAACATTCTCTATATTTTTGACAGAGAAACAGTAGAATCATTTGTTTTTATAGCGTAGGAAAAATATTTTATATGATCTTAGTGCATGCACTTTCCATGTGCACTGCTTTACGCATCATCAAAACCTCTGGTGTTACAAATAAATCAAAAATCATTTGAGTTATAAAAAAGTTCACTTCTTTCAGGAAAATAAACAGTTTTAAAAAAAAAGTTGGGTATTCGCTGATGTAATAATGTTATTTAAACACAATATTCAATAACATTTTATTTCGACGTTTATATTATAATTTAATTATAAATCACTGGAGACATTAAAAGGCCTTTAAACATTGCGTGTAAGACTTTTCTAAATTGATAAAATAATACTCAGTAAAATATTTCATTCTTACTACAAAGACATCATCCGGGAGTGAATAAGATATCACAATAGCACTTTATTATTTATCATTAAAAAATAGACGGCGGTCGATCGTGATTACTTCCTAGAGCTTGGATGGATACAAGCGATCAGAGTGGCGAGTTTTATATATTTTTCTGGAAGAGGTGTGTAATCTGAATCTACTTGGGATGGGGAAGAATCAAATCTGATTGTAGCGTAGGAAGCGAGGCTACATTTATCAGATCCAAAGAATACGAAAGTTACATCGAATACTGAGAAATAACACAGCTGGCATCGTTGGCATTGACTTAACCAAAATCTTAACCGAACCTCCAGAATAGTTAACACATTTTAAGCAACTTCTATCAATTTTGAATGTTATATCATCGTTCCCGTTTATTCTTTCCTGGGGTTGTCCATGTAACAACTCATTGCCTCCAATATTCCATATTGGAGGCAATTAGTATATTTTTACATGTGTTAAAAGTTATTTCTGATTTTGTGAGCCAGATGTATTTAATCAATAAAGAAAAAAAAACTGCATTCTGCGCCTTTTTTTAATGTGCCAGACTTAAACAATCTCCAGCTGTATTTATTTCTAAATATTGAAAGATAATCATTTTCTGATTCTGATACTAATAATTGAAACTTCAGACATATTAAACTTAATTGGTGATATACGGATAAATACGACAAATGCTTATCTAGACATGTAGTGCTTCTTTGTATATGTGAAAAATCTTTTTTGAACATATTTATATATGTTTTTAAAGTGAGAATTTGTTTATCCTTCCTTTCAATACAATCCTGCAAAACGCAAACATGTAACTCATTCTATACTAGTCGCTTTCTACATATTGAATTATAATCAGATTTGTTTTCACATCCGCCAGTTTACTTTGTCAGCAGTCATTCTATTGTTGTAAAGAATAATAATGGCTGCATGTCACAACAATTAGTTTCTCATTGTTTTGAAAACTCCATAAAATGCGATAGAATGAGACACGACGTATTTGTTTCATTTCACGAGATAGACGCAATCAATTGTTTTGTTTCATATTGATGGCTTAAGACAAGGAGGTAGGAAGTTGCTTTATGTATAATACTGTACGGTTTCTTGCTGTTATCTTTTAAACATCCAATGCAAACGGAAAGACCTGGCAGTTTGTTCTGTTAATATTTATATTTTCTGAAGCTGGGGATTTAATCTGAGACTGCTATAGATTTTGTTGCACTTCAAATGGTGAAATTAATATAAAAGAATTCTTAACTCATTACCAAATAAATGAGAATATGCAAATTTTCTTGCAACTGACATTTTCCATGTAAATAACGCCCCTGAATGTATCCCTTCTCCTAATTGATTTGTGTAATGCAGTGAAGTAACCAAACTGGTTGAAAAACATATCTTCGGGTTTTTGTTAATATATTCACAATAATATAATAATTTATTCCTGACCAAAACTTTGTAACAAAATAACATAAGCTAATTAATGAGATAAGAAATTACTTATTTTATAGTTGAATTTGGGAAAATTAGTTTTGAACTAAGATAATATAATTGAAGGGTTCTGAAATCGTTAAAATTCGGAGCATCTATCATGGAATATGTTTTATGCTTTTTTGCTAGAATTTTTTTGCAGATTTCAAGATATCAGTTAATTGCTAATAGAATCTGATAAAATGATTAAACTTTATTTTTTGAAGCTAACGTATATATACTAAGGTATAGAGAATACGTTTTTATTTCTCCGTTTATGTTATGAAAAAAAAAAAAAATTCACTGCATTCGTATCCCATCAAACGTTAACTGGCCGGATTAGTCAACTTAGAATTTTAAACACATCTGGTAGCCTGAGTTTCTGTTGATGCATTAACACTTAGCTCTAATCAGGCAGCTGTGATCGTTTGATTTCTCTTTCTGCTCACGTCAACGGAAAATGTTTTCGAAAAAAAAAAAAAAAAAACATTTGAGATTTAAGTCACGGCTAAAAGAGCTGTGACTATATGTGGGTGAAAGAGAATTCCGGTCTGTTTTGAAACCGTTTCATTTAGTGTTATTCTTTGATATTTTTGTGCAGCCTAAGGCCAGTTTCTCTTAGTTTAAAAGTTGTGTGTATACACGCACGCACACATGAGAGAGAGAAATGATTTTATTATTATATCCTCAGAGTGCTGTATTTGTTAGATAATAGTAACAAAATAATTTAAACAGCTAACAAAAGCAAATGTAACTTCTTTTTATATTTATTTTTGTGTCGGATGTGAATGATCAAAACATTCACATATCCTTAGCCCACTCATGGTACAAATGTCCTATAAGTTGACTAATACCCTTTCGTGAATGGGAACCACACGTATAAAAAATGTAAATGCAGTTGGCTAACGTGGCCCATTCAAACACGTGAAAGATCTCATAAAGAAGTTAAAGGAAAATACCAGAAATGCTGAATAACTAATATGAATAGGAAATATATTTATTTTGTAGTGCAAGCTAACAGTTGTTACTTTATAAAAGTAATTAAACCCTCGTGGAAGAACAATAAAATAAGCAAAGTAATTTTAAACTTTTTCTCGGTATCTCCAAATTTTGTATCTTCGTCCCTTTACATTTTACAGCAATTTGGTGATCTCTTGAATTAATTATGCGAACATTTCGTAAGTTCCCAATGCGAGAGCTTTCATAGCGGTGGGCTTTGAGGCAGACATAATTAAGTAGTGAGAATATTTCAGCAGGAATTACCTGACAACGCCATGCAGATTTCCATCTCATCTGGAAGGCGCGTTTTCCCAAAGAAAAATTGTACCTGACAGAGCAGCAGAACTGTAATAATAAAGTCTCATTTCAGCCTCCCTTCCTTCGGGATATTATTAACATGAGTAGCATTCATAAACAGCTGGTCTTGATTAAGCAATGCTAAATCGGTCTTTGGAGTTTACGAAATAACTTCAGGCTTTCCTCATCATTGCGATCTAGATGGATTTTAATTTTCTTTTCTTTCTCCTCTCTTTCTATTTATATTAACATAACTGAACGGGACTATGATTTCGTTTAATTTTAGTTTTTGCCATTACTAGAAGCTATTACCAAAAGGAAAACATTACTAAAACTTATTTGGAGTAGATTTATACTTTACTAAAAATGGTGTAGAAGAGATTTCAAAATTACTAATTTGATTCTTTTTTTAATAAGCAGAAAAACTAAACTTTTCTGCTAAAATGTAAACGCCTTAATATTTTATTATCAATATTAAAAATTCTCTTGAGAATAGGTGAGAACAAGTCTTGATGAGAAAGCATTCCTATCGGTGTACGACCTCTGGTGTTAAAAGTACATAGCTTCCAAGAGGCTGTTGTCAGTGTCGTTGCTCAGAATATTTTATAAATGGTGGAAACAATGCTTATCGGCTTAGTTTATTTATAATTCAAAATACTGTTTACAAAAATTTTTGCTAGAGTTATGATTGAAATTAATCTGCGCATTTCTACATCTTTAATTTTATCTTTAAAATCCAGTAGTGACTTTCTTCGTAATTCCTTATGAACGTATCTAATTTTAGCAATAACTTATTTTCTCGTTCACCAGCAGTTTCCCTTCTTGATCATTCCATTAGGAATCATTAACTAAATGATGGAGACACCGAATTCGGCTCGTAGGGACTATTCAACCATTACGATCAAAGCAACGGTATTCGAAGTCCACAAATGGCTTGGATATCGAAGCAACACGATGCTGTGTGTCTACATGAGGAAACAATTACGTTCCATTAACTTTAATGAAGACAAATGGGGTCTTTTAATTGTAAGTGACCATGTTTAGTACGTAGATATAACGGACGGCAATAGAATCTATGAGAGTTTGAGAAGAGCGAACTGGAATTCTCTAGGATAAAAGCATAATTATGAAAACACTAATAATAAGCAAATAATAGTTCGGTTCAAGTTCTTGTTGGTATTATCGTTCCCCGGCAAAGTTACGGTACGTAATTGCTGCTGACACCCACGAAAGAAAACCCCCTTAAACAGAAGTTGACAGGCTAATAACATTATGAATGAGTACACTGATGTGCGCTTGTTTAATATTTCCGGTTTATAGTTTCCTTTGTTATGGCACAGTGAAACTGAACCGCTTTTATTTCAAATTGTTGGGGGAAAAAATCGATTCTTTCTTTACGTCTGCTTCTTGAAAGTAAACAATGCATACATTGTTGCGTAAAGAGTTTGTCATTTTCATTTCTCTTGTGCTTTTGAACGCTCTCTCTCTCTCAAATATTTTAAATCTTTAAACACGAGCTGAATTGAACGTGGTGAAAGTGCAGTTAGCATATATTGTTATAAAACACGCTCATATCATTCAATTCTAAATGAGGGGAGGGATGCATGTTCAGGAATAAATATCGGTGACATGGAATAACAAACCGGGTAATTTGAAATGGCTACTTTGTAGGGATGGTACGTAATAGACTACTTGCTTCAATAAATGAAAAGGCACGTAATAATTAGTTTAATAATTAGTGTCAGTTTTTATGTTGGTAGAAATCGTATGTGGAGGCATTGCGCAATAGCAAATATTTGATTAATTGTGGTTAGTCGATTATACTGCTGAGGTGGAGGACAGTTAAGTTACTAACCGTACGTCTTTATTCTCTTGGGAACTGTATAGAAGATAAATACTCTTCCATTCGATCTAGTGATCCGTTGCCATGGCTTCGAGAGCTAATATGATAAAGAAGAGACTACTGCAGTAATTGAGTAAGTATCGTCAATCGGAATATGCGTATACCTCATAAACAAAGCGGTGCTTTCTTTATCAAGTACCATTTTATGACAACCTGATATGCACTTCTAGATATTATGTATTTTGATTTATTGAAATAGCTACTTAAGTTAACAGAAATATTTTAAGTTCTTTTGAGATGAGATGTGGGAATTTTGTGCCAATCGAATATGCAAGTAGTTATTCGCTTCATCTACGCATGCGTGAAAGGGTACATCGGGTGTATCGACAAACGCCTTTATGTTTTTTAGCATTTCGTTTTGTTGTTTCTACAAATTCTGGAGAATATAACACCCACTCGTTTTTATTAGCTTTTTGTGAGTGATAAGGGACTGTTCAGAAGGGACACCGGTCCCTTCTGAACATCGATCATAACATAACGAGTGTCCTGTCGGCTTTGGGATCTAATCGTAAATCTTGGGCGTCTCTTTCGCTGCAGATCATCCGCTGTGGCAAGGCAGATTGCTAAACGTTCAGTGGGACAGGTCGCAAGCATCACCCGCAGAAACAATAAATCAGAAATTGAATAGTAACAGCTATCTGTTCTGCCATAGGTATTTTGTCGAGTTTCTTTTTCCTTAATACAAGGGGGGGGAATATAACCAATTTTTAATATTCAATCAGTTAACGAGATAAAAAAAAACTACAAGAGCTACTGGTAGTATCCGCGTTTTACGAGAGACAGCAACACAAAGATATTCATATGAAAAGATTAGATTGTACATAGTGTTCCTGTTAATGAAAACAGCCTAAGAACAAAGTATTTATATACATTCTATACTATTAGGTTTTTTGAGAGCCAATGATAAGACATAGATTTATTAAATAGTACGCACAACGTTCAGTGCGAGTTTTTAATATGTCAGTGCTGTTGCTTCCTGGACACAAGATATGACTGATGGGAGCACTGATCCTTCCAGAATTTCATAGTTAAATGGACTGGGGGGGGGGTAATGAAAGCAAGAATAGGTTTACTGGTGTGGATTTATCTTCATTTGGTCACTAAGTACGCTTAGTATAGGGTTCTTCTGCTGTATGCTAATACAGTCGATGTATGAGTGTGTCTAATAGTTCGAAGCATCCTAGTTTCTCTTAGAAAGGTTAGAATTGTTACACTCGCCCGGATTCTTTAATGTTGTTATGCAATAGAAAAAACCATCCGAATTTTTTTTAAACTAAAGCTAATAGCATGCTTTGCCTTTGTCAGGACTTTCCTATACGTGCATTACAGTGGAGTACTGCACATCGAAACAACTCGTAGAAATAGAGGGTGGGGTGGGGTGAGACTCCCAAATTCAGTCGGTATACAATTTATGGTTGGAAAAACCAGAGTTCGTCTAGGGCGTGCAAAACAGGCGAATCGGGCCGAAGAGCACACGCAATTAACAGATGCGATATTGCACTGGTTCACTTTGGCATTCATTTCAAAACAGTTTCTTTTCTAAAATATTTTAAGTCGGAGAAAGTAAAAAAAAAAACATTGTTTTAATTTAAGACTTCAGATGCTATTTTTATATTGATCCTTTTCAGTAACTTTTTATATTTATGAAACTTTAGTTAATGTAAAATATCAATAATATTGCAATACATTCTCTGTAACCTGTCGGTTACAGAGAATGGATGGACTTTGTTATGGAAAATGAACATTTGTATTAGGAATTGTGTTTATTGTAATGGTAAAGGTTTCCGAACAATGTGATGAGAGTAATACAAAAATAAAGCCGATCGTTGGAATGTTTGCTTCTGAAAATGCTATCAGTATTACGTCCTGCATCGAATAATTTGCGTTTAATATTATTGATTTGTGAAGAATGAGAATGGATCTTATTAGATGTTTACCTACTTGCATACGGATGTTGTAGGAAGGGCTCCGTGTGTCAAATGACAACTGAATGCTGATGATATTTTTGCAAGATAAAAAATGAATTGCTATAGGATATAGAACACAACGCAAAAAGTCATCCTGGAGAAGTCGTATACTCCAGCTAAAATTGAAAGCTTCAATTTTAGTTCCTGCAACAACAATTTTTGTTGTTGCAGTGAAAAAGCAATGTTGATGAAACATTAGTATTGATTGTTATACCGATAAGCAAAGAAACTATTTGCCTAACAATAAATAATAATAATAATAATGTTAAACCAAATGTGTCCTGCCAATGTTGCTCCGATTAAAAAATCAAATACATAAACAACACCTGGAGAGGCAGCATTTATGTTTGGAGTCCTCTTTCGAATGAAAATATCTTTTACTTTTTTTAAGATTGTCATTTTCATTTGTACTTTTTTTTTATCTTATTCTGTTCTGTTAAATTATTCATAATTTTTTCCCTTTAGAATCCATATGATTGTTCTGTTCAAATGGGTGTAATCACCTGATATATTTAAATGAAAAATACAAAATCAAAATTGGGAGTTTGCCTCTTATAAACGCAGCTGGGGTTTAGTGTTAGAAGGCTTGTCCGAATTCATTCGCCATGAATATGCCCAGTGGAGATGAAAGGCAAAAAAAAAAAAAAAAAAAACATTTAAAATAATGAAAGAACATCTGTAGGCTTCCATTATTTTTTTACCTAGAGAAATTTTTAAAAGGCTTCCATTATTATTATTTTTTCTATCTCCCGCAGATGGAAAAAAAAAAGAAAATCTTATCCTATACTTAATGAAAACTTCAACTTGGATAACAAATCCTCTGGATTTCTCAAACGCGGCTTACTTCGTATGCATCAGACAGTATAGGAAACGGAAATTGGTGAAACTCACCAATAAATCATCACATAGCCTACCAAATATAACTAGAAGCTTACAACCTCACTGAAAATGACATATTATATGCACACCCCCATTATATGCATACTCTCGATCTTCTATGCTTTGGAAACCTCTAATAGCACATCCACAGATCAGAAATGGAGTACTGAAGTCGGAGGGGGGGGCTGTCTTGAAATCGCAGTCATGCACAGCGCCAGCAGTATATTTATTCTCTCTTTCTCTCGCTGTTGAGAAACTTAACTCGATCCCATAAAAACCTGCTGACTCGAGACATGCCCATTTCTTTCCCTTTCTGTCTGGCTTTAGACGGAAATTGATAGATCACCCCACGATCCTATACTTCACGATTAACGTAAAGCAAAAAGCCGTCTCGCCCCCTGCACACGAAAACACCAGTAAGTTTAGAAAGAGTGGCTTTCGGAAGGTAGCAAACATTGCTGTGGATGCGAGAGAGACCTCGTCATATTTCGAATCAAACCCCCACTAAGCTCAAAAGAAGTCGATGAAAAATGTGAGTCGAAAGATAGTTCCGCAAAATTTCAAAACTAAGTTTATTGGCTGCAGCACGAAAAAGATTTATTTTTCGAATACCACCAAAAGAAACGAAGGTCGTGTAAATAGAGCCTGGACATGAACGGAAATATATTTATTATAGCCGACGAAGTTGGTGTAATGTCATCCCGCGAACATTACACAACATCAAGCTGCAATTCCCGGATGTGAGCTAAATAAAGCTAGAGATAAACTACCCGACAGCTTGCACGTCATCCTGCACGACGAAGTAGTCCTATTTTATTATTAAATCTGAGTAGGACATCCAAATTGTGCAGACAGTCGACGTTACTATGAAATTGCTCAATTATAAACAAACAAACTATTTTCTAAAAACATTCGGTAAAACACAGCCTGAAAATTTCAATTGTAATTCCATAATTGGGAAAATATATATATATATAATTTCACATTTTTTTTATGTTCTAATCTCAGTCGTTTTGTTCGTGTGTTTTCTTACAACCGCCATTTTGCTTGGGAAAAAAAAAAAAAAAAAAAAACAGCCAGAGCGCGGTTGTTTTAATATAGTTGATAAAGCCAGTCTAATGGCACTCAATGAGAACCGCTACCCAGAAAATTCCCGGATATGAGCTAAATAAAGATGAACAGTAGTCACTCTGAATAAACAGAGTGACTTAAGCGCTTATCCCCAGCTTCGCACGAGTTTCTTTCATTCATTGCGCTTTTCAGCGCGTGGATCGACAATTAGAATATAATCTCGAGAAAACTTTTTTTTTTCTACCAGATGAAATAGCAGCAAAAAAAAATTGTTAACAACAATGGGAGAAATAAAGATGCATTTAAAATAAGTGAACTTCGTGTATTTTTTTTTAATTCCAGTGTCAAAATAAAATGCGATTGAAGAACAATATATCTTTTGACACTAGAATTTTTAAATATGCATTAACTTATTTTGAGATATTCGTAATAACTATCGGTATTTTACTCACACCTTTTGAAAATGCCAAACTTAAGCGCTTATCCCCAAGAGTATATAAAGTCACCTACGGACAAGGGAGGAGAAAACACTGGGGTATATACTGCGGGCTATGAACTGTGTCATAGCCGTGTTTGTCCTTGTATTTTGTTAGTCTTTTTTTTTTACCCAAGTTTTTATGATCTCAGCAACATCCTGTTAATGCATTTGATGTGTTATTGGTACTCATTAGGATTTTATTTTTGTGCAACCGGGGAGTTTTAATGATGCATCTGTTTGCCAAAGGAACTAAATGACTCTCTAGTGTCTCATCAGCACTGAGTTACGATCCTGGCGACATTGTTTCCC